>NW_009927632.1:381-45142 GCF_000696875.1 Nestor notabilis | reverse complement strand
GGCAGTGGCGTGAGTGAGGGTGGGCATGGGTGTTGTGGTCAGGCTTGAGGGGCTTTTAGGGCCTGTCCTTGCAGGCAGGTACACAGGAGAGCCGACTGCTTTGAAACACCCGGTGCCAGGCTCCGCAGCCTTCCTCATGCTGCTGATGAGCGAGAGACACAAGGAAGGCTGTGCTTCCCCCCTGCTTCTGGCTGCGGTGGCTCCATGGGATTAAGAGGAGCGAAAAGAAAACCTTATTTTTATCTGATGGTTTTGATGACACTACCGAGTTCACACAGGGGCCAGTGAAGTATTTTTAAGTGGTGACATTCCTGAGAGCAGATTTCTAGCTCCAAAGGTCCCCCAGCAATGCCGTGTTCCCTCTGGCTCCTAAAAAGGGGTATGCGCCTTCATGCTTCGTATTTTTAAAGGCCATTGCCAATTCACTTTTTAAACTCTGGTGTCAATACTCATCAAATGGAGACTATTCTTTTTCCTTCAGATGACTTCATGAAAGAATACTGACCTGGTACAGGAGTTCTAGAGACTGGGATTATATGAGAAAAATGTATTTTGGGCAGTCTAAATATGTAGAGATCTGCTTGCCTCTGATTAGTGAGGCACACATATAAGTATATGCTGCCATTATACCCTTTTCACCCACATGAGTGTTTATCTCAAGTTTCATTGGTTCCAGATATACACGGTCTTTCAGTTTTAGTGCTGGTTTCAGGTTTACTACAGCTGCATTACAGTCACAGAACTATGGTGTCACTATAGTAAGAGACTGATCTTCAACTGCTGTTGGTGGTTAATATTTGCTGTAATATTTGATTTAATTAATAGGAATCCTATTCCCTGCATTACTTTAAAAATAGCTAGATTTGCATTTGCTTTTGTTGGTTCTATTTAAAACCTCACTCATGTTACTATTAATATCTAGCTTTACACTCCAGCATCACACGAGTCCAAAAGTGCCACTGTCCTTATGAAGAATCCTTCATTTTCTTTTGGTCATTAAAATGCTGCAGATCAGTTACCAATAGAAGCCTATTTGCTTGCTTGCTTTTTTTAAAAAAAAGCCAGAAGGCATCTAACAAATATTCATAATATTCAGATGTGCTTTTTCTTAGAATGAAGAAACTTCCTGAACATTTTCATTTATCTGATATTTATATATCTGTTTTTCTCACATTGCACTTTCCAAAGCTAATCCAGACCCCAATGTCCTCAGACACTGACATGGGGTAATGCAGCATTTTCTGAAGTCTGCCAAGTGTCAAGTGGTGGCAAAGCAAAACAAAGCCCTGAGCCGTTGCAAATACCTAGAAATAGCTATCTGACTGAATTTCATTATTTTGATAAAATCATGACATGACTTTTAAGATGCTTGATCGAAGGGGGAGTTCCCCCAGCAAGAGAACAAACGCAATACCCGACAGTCTAAAACTGCATATTGAAGCATTTTGTAGGAACAGCACTGCAAGTTGAGAAGCAGAGTGCGGAGAAAAGAAAAAAGATTCTGCATGGAGGCTCAGGCGTGGATACTGATATCATTCTCTGTGGTGCAGGTCTGATTACAGCATTCTTGAGGTGAAGCTTAGGATGCAAGTGACACACACAAGTCACCTTTAGCCAGTGGCTTGGCTGGGTATCTTCTGCCAGTGTCAGGAACGGGGGGTATCTTACCAAAACAGTAGGAGTTGGGGCATACAGGCATCAGGTAAAGATGGACTGGGGTGCTTTGGTGCACATAGCTGAAAGTTTGAATTGAAAACAGATCTTCACAATGCTGCTTGAGAAGACAAAAACATTTTGTTGATCTCAGAAGATGTGAGGAAATCTCATTAGTTTTATTAGGCTGCATAAAGATATGAGCCTTATAGTTTGGACCCTGGAGAATGTGCAGCAACAGTAATACTTTGACCCCAGTATATATGCCAGCATGGCACGAAGCATGCATTAGGGGCTCATCCTGCAACCTCTGCGTGTAATGGACTTTGGTGGGCGCAACACTTGTTTCATTGGTGTAATTTGACTTCAAGGAAGTCACTCATGATTTACTGTGGCCGTGACTGAGGTGAGGCTCAGGCGTCCTGCTTGTAAGACATTTGAGGAATATACCTAGTATGCGTTATGGGTGTGTATATAGGTGTATACATGTATATGCACATAGAAATGTATGTACACTATTTCTTTACATGATGGTTACATCCTTAGTTCTGTAATTGGCACTACTACAGTGGTGTTCAAAGCGATAACGCTGACTTAGCAGGGGATTTGGCCTCCGGTATTCTAGTGTCTAAGAGAGGACCTTTTACTAATAACATTATTGCAAGGAAGAAATAAATTTCCTGTGTCCCAAGAGCATAAGAAGAGGACAATTGCTTCTCTCCAGATTTCAGACCAACACCAACTCCTCCTTGTGAGTGAAGTGTGAACGTTACATTTCCAAAGCAGGATCTATACCTCCGGTCTCTCTCTAGCCAGGATTGGTTTTGCAAACAGCCTGGCAAGCTTCTTGTTTACCAAATGCAGCAAAAGGATCAGCTGGAGTCCTCTGCCTCAGTGCCTTGAATTCAGGAGCATGTCACAGCCTACGCTGTAGAAGCAGGATAAGTAACCACAAACTGGAGAGAAGCAGTAGCAGTCCCAGGGTTTCCTACTAATCTCCTTCCTCCCACGTGCATGCACACTCACACACAACATGCGAAGAGCTCCCGAGGGGACTTCCACAAGGTGTGGAGACGAGTGTGAGCAAGAAGCATTGGCATGGACCTGCTGTTTCCCACTGCAGGGCAATGACTGATATCCATAGTGCTCAGCTTTTCTTTTACCACAAGGCGATAAAGGAGGCATCTGTACCACCCAAGGTGAAGGCTGTTCTCACCTTACAATCCCTTACTAAGGCAGAGGAGCTGGTGGCAGAAATGGCATGTTAGAAGCAACTAAATGCAGCCTGGGGTGGTACCAGTTCAGTCAGGATGTTTGTAGCTTGCAGTCTTGTTAAAGCAACCTCTGGAAGTGGAATGGAGGAGCATGGTAATGGCTCACGGATGTGCCTTCTCCACCAGCAGGACCAGAGCCTTCCTCCTCACAGATCTAGGGAGGCTTCGTATGCTGGGGAGACGTTACCCCCTTGCAGGATGTGACCCCCAGGGTGTGCCAAGGAACATAGGGGGGTGACCTACTGCCCCACTATCACCTGAGGGAGAAGGAGGTCCTTTAGTGAGCCCTGTGACCGTGAGGCTTAGTGTGACATGGCCTGGGATTTACTCTCAGAGGAAACAGGGAAGCACATAGGTTAGTCAGGTGGGGGCTTATCAGGGGAGGTGGTGAGTGTGAGAAAAGGGAAAAACAGAGGTGAATATGAGGGTTTGGTTTGCTCTGCTTCCAGACCCAGACAAGCAGGTACTCTTCACTGACATGGGACAGAATGGCTGGTTTATCTCACCTTTTCAGTCTCTAACCTCTGCCACTGCAATGATGTAAGATGGGGGCTGGGGCTGCTGAAAGACAGAGAATCTATTTGGTAGGATATAATATAGCAGGAACTGACATATATCTTAGTCTCTGTAAAAAGTAGCATCACTTTTAGGGATAGCACTAATAAACCCCATGTACTCTTCCTTCCAGGAAGACCTTTAAAAATCATCTGCCTCTGGCGTTGCTCGCAGAGTTGTATGATACAATACAGTGGAGGCAGTGGTGAGGATCTGGCCCCTGGCAGCAACAGACCTGATAGCCCTTTTGTTCGGAGAGAGGAGGAGTAACAGATCTGGTCCTGCCAGGACTGGAGATGGGCTCTCCCACTCACAAATGTGGCTGCGTGGGCTCAGCATTCAAAAATGAGGCGATTGATAAAGTGGGGTAGAAACCACCAGTTACCTTAGTTCTTAATAATTAACTGGAAGTCCTTTAATGAACTTAGTACCTGAGTGTGGAATTTGGAATCTGACCTTTACTACATCTAGATAAACAGTGTGGCCAGCCTGGCGTTTCTCTCAGCAAGCACTCCTCCACTCTCAGCAGCTCACTTCTTGGAGGCTCTCACACTTCATGCTGCAGTCAGGAGCTCAGGGAAGTCCAGCATGATTCTTCTTACCGTGCTGTTCCTTTGCATCATTTCCACCTATTCAGCCTCTGTTAAAGGTAGGTCTGTACCGGGCTTGATTCAGCTTTTGGCTCAGTGAAGGCATAACCAGTGTGTATATGCAGGTCATGTTTACCTGCATATCATCTTTACTCATCCATCCTTGAGTAATACAAAACTCATTTAGTAACTGAAAAGGTTTAGGTGCTTGTGGCATTCATGTCGGCAAAGGGGATGGAGGAGTCAGTGTTTTCAGGTGCATGGGGCCCACAGTGTGAGCCAGGAGACTGGGGATCTTGACCTTGCTTAGTCAGGACATGCTGTGGGGGCACCAACTTGAAAGAGACTATTCACACACTCAAAAGTTAAACACACAGAAGGGCTTTGGTGGAGCAGAGCCAGGAAGTGCTCAGGGCTCTCCAGGTTTCAGCTTCTGAGCAGTTGACTCAGCTACCACTAAAGTCAGTAACAAGCATCCCATTAATTTCATGGGAAGCTTGCTCTGCAATAAGCCATGAAAACCTGGATGTCTGCACAAGCCCTGGGAGCAGGGCTTTACTCAGGTGTCCTGACAAAGGTCAAGGGTATGAAATCTGGAGACTGCCCACTTCAGCAGTGGCAGTGTATGAAGCAAGGAAATGTGTCTTTAGTAGTGGCCCTTTGTGTACAACCTGACATTAAATTTAGAGGAGCAGAAACCTTACGACATGAGCCAACACCTAATTTTTGGTTTAATGAGTATGTCCTCATCATGAGCCATCCTAGGTTAAACTATTAAAAAGGCTGTAGAAGTGCTCTCATGGGTGTCTCCCTCTGCTCCCTGCAGGGCATCCAGGACACTGTATCAGTGTAAGCACACAGCAGCAGCTTCCCTTCCTACCTCCATACCCCATTATGATCGGAGTTATGAAGCAGAGAAGTTTGCAGGCAATTCCTCTACCCATGAGTGTAATGCCAAGTGTAATGATTATGGCTAGATACTGGTGTCCCATATTTCTGGTATCTGCTTGTCCCAGCTTCTTCTTGATGTGAAGTAGTATTTCCTTGTCACTTCACATCACCAGGATACCCAGCGAGGATTTTCTCATTAATTAGTCCTCCCTTAAGCTCTGCCAGGTCTTCTCTCACTCTTGTGCAGAAAGATTGAGAGCTAATTTACTGGCCCCAGCCCCTAATGCCTCAGTGACAGAGCTGGGATTAGGGTGAGTGTTTTACCTTTCCACCAGGCCATGCTGCCTTTTGGAAATATAGAAGGAATATTCTTTTCAAGTCAGCTAGATCAGCGCACATGAAACTTTCTTACTGCAGTTCCACTTTAAAAGTATTTTCAAAGAAGCGGATGGGGTTTGCTTTTAAAGCTATCCAGTATCAGAAACAGTGGCAAATATAATTTATGAAGGTAGAGCTAGCAAGTAGTTAGAAACACACATGCTATGCATGCCATATGTATTAATAAAAGGCACAGGGCTTGACAGCTGTCTCTACTCATGCAGTGTAACCTTCTGTATTATACAGTATCACGATTTAATTATAGACTTGGCATGTTACCCTTAATGACAGACACTTAACCTGACTAGTCAAACTATGTGTTATGCACTCCACCTTGAAAGCAGGCACTTCTAACCCCAAGAGAGCATGGCTGATTGCAGTCTTATGTCCATCTCTCCTTCCTTCTCAGTCAGTGGGATGTTTGCTATCAGCTGAAATGGCAATTGCTGTACAGGCAGCATGGATTCCAGTGACAAAGGAAAGAGCTTCTAAAGGCAGGGGTTTTTTTAAGACAAGTTTCTATCAAAGGTGTAGGAATATAATGTTTTAAGTAGTACAGGTGTTTTCCTCATGAAAGATGGTATGAAAATTTAGTAATGCTGTTTTGAATACTGATTCTGGGAAGTGACACTGTGTCTCTGCCCCTCAGCCACCAGTATCCCTCTTGCCTCTCAAACGGACCATGTTATCCAATTGTCTCTCTTGGCTTCCCCATTTGCACTTGAGTAAGTGCTAACTCCTTGGGACTGCCTTATCCCTGCTGCTTCTCTTATCATGATCCACTGCTGGCTCACCCTTTTCCATCAGTGACACCAGTCTTGCAACCAAAGGTGTCTTCTGTCCTGGCTTCTGCAGTGTTTTCCACAAATGAAATGGTGAAAGCATTCAGAACATAATATTCTCCTAACTCCCAGAAATCATATGCAGTTATTTATCTCTTCCATGACATTTGCGAAAAGCTGCTGTGTCATTTGCTCATTTACTTCCTTCGGGAGGGAGTGGCTCTTTTCTGCGTGGGGACAAGCAAATGCTAAAAGGGAGGAAAGGTGAAGGAACTCTTGAAAATGGAAAAGAAGATCTATGGGTTGAGGTGCAGGAAAAGGAAGAGGATGGGTGAAAGGTGCTTTTAACTGAAAAGAGAGAGGGAGCAAAACCGCAAACATCCACCTTAACTACTAAGACACATGTGTCTCTGCTCCCAGATCATTTTTCTTGGATATGCTTTCCCCCCACCTCTTACCTTGAGATGGGACTGTGTCACCCTCTGTGTTCAGAAAGCACCTAGTGGGTGGCATTCATAAAACTTTAGCTGATCCTAAATCATTAGCACTGCCATTTGTGCTTCAAATGAAGGACATTTTGAACCAGGAGGCAACCAGCTCCAAGGTACAGCAAGGAACCAGGGGTGTCCCTGAAAGGCACAGCCACCTCTGGGAAAGCACTGAGCACCCTCTGCCCTCAAGGGTACTGTGGCTTCAAAACTGATCGGAGTGAGAGGAATTGGGGAATGGGTTAGGAAATTCACAGTAAACTGAAGGAAGGGTTTTACACCTCTTGATCACTTTGGTTTTAAGCAGACACAAAAGACATGCAGAACCAGAAGAGCCCTGTCATGGCAATGTTAATGCTTCAGCCTCCCTGCAAAAAAAAATCAATAGTTACAGCTTTGAGCTGTACCTCGTGCAAACAGGCTGCTCTCCCTGGGATTACCAAACTTGCTGTGCCACATCTCCAGCAGGAGTAAAGCATAAGTCAGTTTAGTTTGGTGTAGCTTTGCCAATTTACGCAACTTACAGACCAAACACAGTGGGGTGACCGTTTTCCTCACGGAAAGGTTCTTTAAAGCTGACCTTAATCTGCTGCTATGACATCTGAGTGAACAGGGAAAGGAAGCAAGCAAAACCCTAAGAAAGGGGGTTTGGGACACTTGGAGGACTGCAGAATATATGCATCCAGCCATGATGGAACTATACTATGCACTATACCTACCTAATTGGTATTTAAACTCTGAGAGTGAAATAAGGCTTTGATTTTCCTTTTTACCAATATAGTGATTTGTAATTTATTTAGCAGAGTCAAACAAAACACAGAGGGACATGGCATAAATCAAGATAGCCTGCTGATTCTCTGCAAGGGACTTTAAACACACTGATTACATTACAGCATGCTTAAGAATTTGTCTTGAGATGTTTTGTTAGATTTTATTTTTTCCCTGCTCTTGTCATAAGACCGAGATGCATCTCCCTGAGGACAGCACTTTGCTTTTCTTAGATTAAATCTGTTGTCATTTCTGCTCTGTACCTTCTGAACTCCATGAAGAAATTCCCAATGGATTCAGTGGTTCAGCACTGGGGTCTGAGAGGCTAGTGCTGTGCTGCTTACAGATAGCACCTAAGGTCACTGTATGTGTATTTGCTTTGCAGACGTAAGAGCACTTTGTGTACAGCCAGCCTCTCCTCCCTTCCCTTCCCTCTACTGACTTCACCAGTTTTTCATGTCTGGAAGAGACCTTTGTAGCCATCCACAACAGTAGAGGGAAGCCCTCAGAAGCAGGGAAAAGAGACGCTATGTATATCCTTCACAACAAAATACTTGAAGGGTATTCAAGAAGAAATAGATTTTCCTTAGACACAGATTTTAGCAGCATGGTCTTAATTCCTGAGGATGGCTAGAGAGTTGTGACACTGGTGCCACATATTCCCCACGTGGCTGTGCATGAGCCAAAAGAAAGAGAAGATAGGAAATAGTGTGGTAGTAAACAGTTTTATAAAGGAAAAATATAAGTCATTTGTATACTACAGATTTCATTTGCAGTAATAAGAGTGCAACTAAATCCCTAGGGAACAGTCTGTCTGAGTTGTTGTTAATGCAGATGGAAATGGCACCATAAATTGTGTATGCAAATTGCATTTATGCTAGAATTTGGCTTTTATATCCCTTAAAATACATCAGTTAAAAGCAGAGGCACAGCTAAGGGGGCAATTATTTAGTTTAAAGAATAAAGGCTTAATTACTTAATCTAAAAAATTTTTCCCAATGTCTTCATTACATTCATGTCACCCCCAAGTAAGGCTCAATGGAAAGATTCCCAGCAATGTGCAATAGATGCAGAGAGCAATTTCTGTTGGCTCCAACATATTACATTAGTGCATCTCAAATTGATAAACACACAGATTGCATGATTAGTTACAGTATTTGGAGTTGCAAATAATTATGGATCAATTCTAACTCTAACATATCCAAGGTAAAAAATTCTACTTTCTTTAATTATTGAAGTGTAGAGAGAGAACAATGGATTTTCTGCACATTCTTATCTTAAATATATGCGATTAGTGTCAATGTAATCATGAAACTCGCCAGCTGCTCCAGTGGGACAAGCCTCTGTAATTACGGGTGGCAAGTTCCCATAAAGTTTTTGTTGGCAACTAATTTTTTCATTTTTCTAAAGTTGTTTCTTAGAAAAAATAACAGATTATGTGAGTCAGTCAATTCTAAAACACTGGGTTTTTTTTGCTTTCCAAACAGGGCACACTACTGGACCAAGCTTAAATAATGACAAGCTATATAAATTTGCTTACTCTACTGAAGTGTATGTTGATCAGGTGAAAGCATCACTGCAGAAGAGTGCAGGATACCGGCTTTCTTCTGGTGTGGATGTCAATCTCTTATGGAGAAATCCTGAGAATGATGATGACCAGTTGGTCAAAGTTACGGTAATGAATGCCATCAGACAACTTAAAACATGCCCATTTATCTAACTATAAATCTAATCTTGAAGAACTCATTTTCAGAAGATGAGCTAAACATTTTATTCTTCTCTAGTCTCATTAGCTGCAACTAGTTTCTTTGATAAGCTGATTCCTATAAAGTAAGACTCACAAGAGTATATCTAACATCATAAACCAGAACACCAGAGTATCTCCTGTATTTTGAAGTGGCTTCATACAGCTTCTGCAGCTTCAAACAATTGGTGTGCAAGCACCTACTGAGGGACAATAGGTTCTCTGAAGTCTTCATTATAGCTGAAAATCATGACATTTGCTAAATACAAACTGGGTTTGGTACTTAGCTTTATGGTAAATTTTTCTGCCAGTTATCTCCCCAGTGGTGAGTGCTGGTTTCCTTTGAAAACATAGACACTGTAATCATGGAGTATTAATGATCAGAATCAGAAATGAAAAATAAAAAAGGTGTATTAGGTGATTTTGTTCATCCAACCTACCCCAGGCTAGTGCTAGACTGCTCTCTACACAAATTTTCTCTGCTTTTACTTTGCTAGATAAGAGATGTTCAAGTTGAAAATGTGAATGAACGTCCAGCTGAGAAAAACATCTTCAAAGGAAAAAACACAGAGAAGATCATCGGGAAAGAATATCTGCAAGCTTTACAGAGGCCTATAGTTCTTGAGCTAGTCCGTGGGAAAGTAAGACCCTGTCTTTGGAAATTCAATCCCTAAGGAAATCTGAGACAAACCTTTTTGTACAGGCTTGGAGAATTCACCAAATAACTATCCTTTCAGTGTTCTTAATATGCCATAGTGTCCTATCGTTCTATGTAGAATCATAGAATCACAGAATGTTTTGGGTTGGAAGGGACCTTGATCGTCTGGTTCCAACCTGCCATGGGCACAGCTACCTCCCACTAGACCAGGTTGCTCAAAGCCCCATCCAACCTGGCCTTGAACAGTGCCAGGAACGGTGCATTCACAGACTTATCTGGGTAACCTGTTCCAGTGTCTCACCACTCTCATAGCAAATGAAATACAACAGTTTAGAATAGACTGTAATTCACCTGTACAAGGGGCCCTTCCAGCCCAAGCCTCTTGTGCATTGAGAACACCATACAGTATGGAAGTAAACGGCCACAAATATGTGGGTACACACATAGATACATGCACAGTTGCTGTGTAAGATATGTGCTGTTGACTCCAGTGAGGCCAGGATTTTATCCAAGGTGTGAAGGAAGAAAAGGAAATACAGTTTGTGATGAGGGAGGTTATGCTGAGTCTGTGAGGAACAGCATTAATCACTATAAAAATTTAACAAATATTTTAGCATGATAGCTTTTCCCACCTCTGGCTTGATTATTTACTTCAGTGTCACCTGTAGTTTCAACAGTCCTGAGTTAATGAGCTTGGTGCTAAAAGAGTGATGGTTTTTCATGTTGTTCGTCTACTGGGAAACTCTCTTCAAAATTCAGAAGAGAAGGGACAGTGAGCAGTTGTGTCTCTGGGTGTGCCTGGGTTTTGTTGCTTGCCCCGAGAAAGCACCAAAGCATTGTTCCACTGCTCGACCCCCTGTGTTCAGTTGCAGATCAACTCTGTGAGTTGAGCTCAACTCTGTGAGTTGGGACTCTGCCCAGTTTCACTCAGAAGTAAATCCATCTCCCCCTCTTTTTCCCTGTGGAGCTGCTGACTTGTCCCCTAGCACTTAGCCTACTGCTCTGGCCATGGCTGCCGTGGCTACTCCTGCCTCCTGTCCATGGTCTTTCACCCTCTCAGTCCTTGTTGCGTCGGGCCAACAGCCCCACTTCCTCCCCTGCAGCCCAAGCAATTCTCGGCAGGTGGGACGTGGGTAGAGGAGCAGTGAGAAAAGGAGGAAGGTTGAAGGTCACACTCCTTCTTTTATTCTGCAGAGCAGAGCGCTGTGACATCCTATCCCGCAGGGTCTTTACCTCCTGCTGTAAATAGGCACTGAGCACATAACCCTGGCTGCCAGCTCAGCCTACTGAATTGCAGCTGCTGTCAGGCCTGCTCTGTAACTTTCAGACTCAACCTTGTCATCAGTTTTACACAACAAAGGAAAAAACAGGACAGCACTGGCTCCCAACTGTACTCATCCCTAAATGAGAACACAGGTATCAGAACACCACAGTCAAAATACATCTGCTTCTAATACACTAAGCAGTTCACATGCTAAAATTGAGATGCAGTATTAAAAACTAGGGCTTTTTCTCTGGTAGCAGGATCTGTACACTCCTGTTATGATTTCTCTGTGGTATGATACTTTCATCCCTGGCACAGTGATTTCACTTTCCAGGGTTGCCCCAAGATAGCATGCTGATTGTACTTACAGCTCTTGAAAAAAAAAGAGCACTTTTAAAGCACCTTGAATGCAAAGTGGAGGTGCAAAGTCTTCTTAGTAGAGGAGAGGTTCAAGCACAACAGGTGACCCATGGAAGTACAAAGGTTGTAATGTGTTTGACACATCATTTAAGTCATTCTAACTGTAATTTACTTATGATTCATTCTGGATTTTTGTAATCTGTGACTAAAGTGCAACAGATATTGTGCCCCTGTGAGGAGAGATTATTTGAAGTATGCAGAAAAATGAGTCACTTGTGCAACTATGTGAAGTTTCCCATTTCCCTTCTTAATTCTTTCTAATGAACAGGAGGAAAGATGCTCACTGTAATGAAACTGTACTTAGGGATAGCTGAAGCCCCAAATATGTTTATACTGTTATTGACAGGTCCCGTAACCCCTGGAGTTTGCTTAAATAAGCACAAAAGGTCCAAATTCAGCTTCCTGATCAGGAAAAAAAAGTAAAGGGAGTTTTTCTAGAGAGGATCCTCACTATTACTTTCTCATTTAACCAAATTTGTAATATACTTGGGTTTTATTCCTACAGGTCAAAAACTTCTACTCATATGAAAATGAACCTGCTTTTACTCAAAATATTAAAAGAGGTCTGGCAAGCCTTTTCCAGCTACAGCTGCACTCTGGTCCTGCCCATGAGGTATGGTGCTAAATCTGGCAAGATAATCATCACTGGAGAAACAGGCAGAGCCCAATCTGTTCTGAAAGACAGACCTGTGGCTCCCGCTAACTTCAGAAGGAATGCACTGTGAGAGATATCAGCCCTTTGATTGCATTTGAGGTTGGGAACATAAAGACAGTCTTCTGAATATTTGCTGACACAAGTCAAGTTGCTGCAATTAACATAAAGAATCGGTGAAAATCCAGTTGATTTCAAATTCTTTTATCAATTTACCAGAATTTGGTAATAAATCAACTTAAACCAGGTCACTATAAAAAAACCCAAACAACGATGTTTAAAGTCAGTTGATTTCCTAAGCTTAGTTCAGTGGATTAGGCCATTTTAAATCAGAGTATCCACACACAGTTAACAATGGTTTAGCCACATCCATTTAACCTGCCTTACACTGTTAAGTTTCTACATCTGTCCAGATGAACAAAGCTGGAATTTAACCCAAAACCATGAATATAGTGCCAGCTGCCAGACGTTTCCTAAATTCTTAGTTTAAGCGCACATTGTTGCTTACCTTCATAGCCATCTAACGAAAATTACCCTGCCTATCCAAAGCAGGTAGTTAGAAACACTGATACCTTCAAAACTGATAAATAAACTCAAACAGTGAGGCATCTCTCGTACAGAATTCCAACAGTGGAGAAAATGGTTCATCTTTAGAAGGTGCTCTGGGGTCCAAAAGGTAAATTCAAGAAATTGTCATAATCTGTCTCTTTTTTTTCCAAGGTGGACATATCTGGGAAGTGCAACACTACTTACCATGTGCGGCAAGATCAAGTGACTAAAATAAAAGACCTGGACTCCTGTGAAATAGAAAAACAAGGATTTACCAGCCACAACAGGGTAAGATTTCTTTAACAAAATAAAATCTGTTCTGCCTATTTAAAATGTATTTTAGCAGCTATTGCTCATTTTCTCAAAAGTTCTTTCTTGCATTACAGAAAGCAAATTCTACATGTACATTTTGTAGTATTACTCATACAAATTTCATAGGTAGTATTCATGAGGAGAACAGGGAATGGATTCTCCTCGTATGTAAAACACCTTGGCTCAGCTAATATTAAGTAGAGCACACAAATTCATACGATTTTTTTTTTATCTCATCTATAACATATTTTAGTTTCTATGCAGATTTATGGCACTTTTTCCTGACTGTACTCAAGTTTTAATTGATATGAGGCTTCTTTTTTCTTTGGGGGAAAACACTAGGTACAGTCACAGTCATAGTGAAAAGAGTAACCTTTGTCCCAGCTGGTAAGTAAGTCACAGTATTTAGTCTACACAATAAACACCAGGCAAGATGCTGACTTCTGAGGGGAGCCCACTCAGGCTTGTCTGGAAGGTCAAAGGTTTTCCTAATCCCCAGGTGTAATGCAGGAGATGTGCCATAGAGGTAACTGAAGGCCTACTACGGCCTTGATGGCTCTCTACTACTAGTAAATGCCTTTCTAAGCAGTTACTACTGAGTGCCAGCTGGACACGTGCTGAAGGCACTGAAATTCTCTGCTTCAGAAACCGACCTTTCTCAGCTCAGAGAAGTACGAAGGTAGCATGTGCTCTATTGATAAACTGCTTTAACACTATGACTGAATTCCTGATTTTCACACTTGCCACAAAGACTTCACCTTGTTTTCAAACAGATCAAGCAATGTTTGATCAAACAGATCAAACTAGGCTTTGCTTCCTGGGTCTAAACATGACAATCTTATTTACAAGAAATTTCCCTGGAAAAGCTTTTGATCTTATTTTAGGTGTACTTTTAACTAAATGCAATACTCTGCATTTTCTTAGTTGCAGCCTGCTCCATAACTTCCTCACCTCCTTCATTTTTTCCCTCCCCAGCATATACTGAATTTGAAATACATGGTGCAGAAGTGAGTGGCTTCTTATTATAGAAGGAATTCTTGAGAACCTGGTTTATAGGCTTAGCTTGAGATATTGTCAACCCACATGCACCTTCCTCGTTTGGCTCTATTGAATTTCAAGTTTTGCCCTGATTTGGAACTGTGAGCTGTTTTCCTATTCTGTTGTTTACTGATCTGCCCTTTTCCTGGTTTATGTTTTCATTATTTTCAGATCTTAGATGTCAGTACAAAAGCCACATCTGCCACAATTTATGTGCTGGAAGACAGTTTCTTTAAATCCATTAAAGCAGAAGAAAATTATGCTTTGGTTCTGAATTCTCAACGAAAAACAGGTGCCAAAATAGTGTCAAAGTAAGTTGGGCAATTTGACTGTCACTAATAATAGCAGGATGTCGTGGTTCTACTCAGGTTATATATGCAGGTCTTACAGCATCAAGATCTAAAACTGTAAACTCTGTAGGTAAAAATTTAGGTCTCTTTTGTATCCATATGGTAACAGGTTCAACTTTGATTACGGGCTATACCATACTGAAAATAAGAAATAATGGCATTCATAAGAAATTGAATGAAAACAGATGGAATTGGCCAAAACATTTTAGGCAAGACATTACTTCTGCATGTGTTCTGTTTCTATGCCCTCTCATTTCTTAAGAAATGCTTCCAATGGATCTTTATTTCTAGTATGTGAAAGTTCAGAAGTATAGAAAACAAAATCTGCTGAATAAAAAGGAAACAACAGTGAAACCTAGATCTGTGTCAGGCTCCGCACTCCAACACACTGAAAATTTGGAGGTAGTCATGCAAGAGAAGTGATTCAGGAATCTTCTTAGTATTATGATATTAAAAAAGTGTATATTCACACTCTCACTTTCCAGATCTTCTTGTGAACAAATACATGAAACGTTTCAGAATGTATATGGCTGTTTACCAGGTGTTATAAATCCATACTTATAAAGTCTGTTATTTAGGTATTTTATGCCACATATCTCTAGCAGTAATTCTGCTGGTATCAGATACTTCTGCTACCTTAAAAAAGCCATAGACTTGCCATGTTCTAACCATTTTAAGATAAAACTTCAGTAAGTCTGTGTTGTATATTTTTGGTCTGTGAAGGGGTTTTTTGTTTCATCTTGCCATGATTTCTGCATTTCTGCTCTAATGGTGTCTTCACTGTATGGACGGATAGGCAGAGACTGGAACTGAAGTCAGTAGAAGCTGGGCCTGGACTGATTGCTGGGAAGCAAGTGGCGGGTGTTATCAAGACCTTGGACTCTAGTTACGTTGCTGTGTCACTAGTAGCAGAGCCAGTCAAATCCGAATGCAGAAAGTGTCCTTCAGTAAGTAAACACAAGCTTGTTGGATGTCAAGTTGGTTGGCTGAGCAGAATGAGCGTGAAAGAAGTTTCTGTCCAAACAGTCTGCTAGCAAACACTCCGGTCTATACACCCCAGAGTGGGGAGCACAGCAGTGATGCAATAGTGCTCCACCACACAAAGGCATTTTAAGATCTACCTCTAAAAGTACCAACCTTTTTGCTTTCTTTCAAAGATTAAGTGCAGTATTTCTCAAGACTACTAGAAAATACAACACCCTTTTGGTTTATCTCATCTTTGCCGACTTTGAGTTAGCAGGAGCTACTTTCCTCTGGGTAACACAGTGGGAAATTACTTTTAACATAGTTGGCCAGTGTTTAGAAACAATTTTGTCATGGAGGAGCTGAACTGCTCCTAGAAATTAAAGGTAGTTAGCCATTCCTTAGGCAGGCTAATTATTTGTTGGTAATACATCTAGCCTCTTCTTACTGCCTGACCTTGAAGGAAGTATTTTATTTAAAAGACTTTATAGGTATTTTATAAATACGAAATAGGGCTTTAGTGTTCTTGGCAAGTCCAATAGTGTTCTCATTTTTCCCCTGATAAAAAACCCAAACAAACAACAACTTGGGGTTTTTTTATATTTAAGACATCTAAAGACTACTAAGAGCCTGATACTGTAAGTGCATTATCTTCTGTTTTACTGATGCTATTCATCATAACTAATATAAATCGCTACAGTGATTGTTAGCAAACAGTTTTAATGATATTGTGGAATGAATTTAGCAGTGAATGGGAACATTAATTTAGAGATTATTATTCTCTATCAGTTTGTGATAAGCAAGATAAGGCTTCTATTCAGCACACATAATTTTAATCATCTGGAGATACCCCTTATGAGCACAAATACCTTACCATATTGGAACTTGTGTTAGTTCTTTGGAAATAGCATTGCACCCTAATTATTTAAGTAGTCTAATGCTTGTTGAGCTGCAGAGAATATAAAAAATGTGTTTGGGGAAATGAAATAGAAATGATGCTGCATGTGTGCTGGAGCAGTTCTGAGCAGGGAATATCAAGGGATCTTAAAAAGAGCAGAGACAGGTGCTTTTTCCCTGACTCTGCCCATCGGGGTTTGTGCTGACCAATTTGTCACTTGGAACCGAGTTTGTCATTATAGTTATAGAGATAATTTCCAGACCAAGATAACAAACATAGGGTATAATCCCAGAGCACTGCCTGGGGACTGAGCTATACCATTAAAAACCTAATGGCACGATGAGAATGAAGTCCTGCTTTCTTACTGTATTTTACAGTAGCTGCTACGAAGAGATGGGGTCTATAAACAGAACACTGTATCCAAAGCAGCAACATAACATTTGGTACTTATATATCATAGTATATATTAATGCCATGCTGACATGGTATGCTCAAGAGTTTTATGTTTTCAAAACCCTTTTAAAATCATAACAGGTCTTATCTCTATCTTTATGAATTTGGTAAAATAACCATTACTGTTCCCACTTCACGGATGGCAACATTAGCTTATGTGAGGTTATGGCCAACATTTACATTTAAATTTAGGCCTAGATTTCTGTGTTTAGACATTATAAAGAGTGTTCTTTTCAGGAGAGACCATAGTTCTTACATTTTTTTATGCTTCTGGTTCCTACAAGAACAGATGCTTGCCGCTTCTGAAAATAAGGTGGGTTTGTTCTGACTTGTGCAGCCAACCTTTCTAGGTTGGTAAAGCAGTTGTCCAGTACTGACACTCAAAACCAGCTCCTGCTCAGTTTAGGACCTCTTGGTTTGGCTTCAATTTTCCTAGAGTGTCCTCGAGACCTCTGGTCTGATCTCTCTGTCAGAGAAAGAGATTTGCACCCGAGCTCGGACAAGTTCCCATGTGGAAGTGAATACATCTGTCCCTGAATCCTTGGGGTATTCAATCCACACTGCCTGACATTCACATCATCAGAAAGAGGCCCCTTGCAAAAGTCAGTTGTGAATGCTGTTTTTTTAAGTCATGGTCACTACAGGAGATGGCTGCTGCTCCTTGTGGCAGTTGAATGGCTAGAGCACCCCTCCCCAAGAGGAAGACTTGACCTTCACTCTTTTTTGCTTGAGATGGCTTCAGCTCACATCTCCAGCTTGGTGTCTCTAGGGTATGGGCTAAGCTGACTGAGAGCTGCCTGCACAGCTGGGCTCTGCAAAGGAGGCAATCAGGATCAATGAGGTGACAGATTTTTTGCTGTGCTATGGTGCAATTTCAACAGAGGGAATAGAAAATGCCCCCCCATACGTTTATCCAATTTCAGCTTATAATAGCCACGCTGACCTTGGTGCGAAGTACTAATCACCATTTGAGGTTAACAGACCCATCTGTGCCTCAGAACGCGAGCTCCTCCCAGCTGGTCATTAATCCTCAGGAAATATCCTATGTCTCAATCATTGTTGCCTAAGTATTGTTTGTTACAGTTGATGGAAGTTGCACTCTGTACTGCTGAATGATACTTCTATTTGCGGGCAGGTTCAAGTGCTATTGCCTAATACAAAACCCTTGAAGAAAGGAAGTATTTTAGTAAAGGTCAAATGGGTGTTAGTGATATTTACCACTTGGGAAAACTGCAGTAAAAACTGCTGCAAAGAACAGCTGAGTTTTCACCAAGGAATGTTCTCAATAATTTGAGATAACAGAGGCAAAGGCAAGTGAGAGAGGAAAGGTCAAAATACCTGCACTGGATTCTTATGGGAGTGTATCTGGAAGGACAGATAGAGGTGCATTGGTACCATGTTGGCTCATTCAGGTCAAAAATGTGATGCGTGGAATAAATATAGCAGCAACATGTCAAGAGGCCAAGACCTGTTCTAATACCATCTTACCTATCATTTTGCATAATAACCACAAATCTCTCCCTGTCTTATGCAAGTTTATGAATAAAAAATGGAAATTACTTATGGGACATTTATTCCTGTTCCACAGTAACCACTTAAAAAATTACCATCTTCTAAGAAAATATGATTACTTTGTGAATTGGGGATTGTGCATCTCCCAATTTAAAAAACATTATGTAGGAGAAAATGGGAATGGAAGGTAAACACTATATTCATCAGAAAGCAAAGTAAATTTTCAAGAGAAGAGAATTCACCTTATTTGCAGTTGCAGTATAAATAATCAGGTTTCGTTCTAAAATAAGTTGCATTTAAGGCAATGTACATTATCAGGAAAATACTAAAGTGTTGGAAGAGTGAAAGCTATAGAAAGGTTTCAAAAATATTTGTGCTGAGATATCATAAATCAAATAATACTTAGTAAAGGATGAGCCATCTATCGGATTTCAGCTAATTTGAGCAACAGCTGGCCCACATATCTGCATCTGGTAAGTCTGATTTTAAGAACTGAAACCACAATCTAAGAAACTTGACATAATGTGAATTATTTTGCAGCTTTCTGAACACTGGAAGAGTATCAGAGAGCAAATGTATCCTGAAAAACTCTCCAAAGCTGAAGCAGCAAAAAGCTTTTTGTCCTTCATTCAGAACATCAGAAAAGCTACGAAAGAGGAGATACTGCAGGTTATTAGAAGTGAAAAGAAAGAACTTCTGTAAGTCATTATGAGCAAGCTTTCAAAAGGTTTAAGTTACTTAAAACTGCAGAAGGACAAACTGCATGCAAAGAGATTCAGTTCTACTGGTGATGTCCTAGCAATGCAAAACCAGTATTCAGTATTGTCTACAGGAAAAGGATTTTTTTCTTAAGCTGTGCTTGTTCTTGTGGTGTAATATGAACAATGTGCTGCAAACATCTACAGGTACAATATTTGTATATGTTGATTGTATCTGTAGAAGATGGCAAACACACTTAGTAGCTTACTCAAAGGTTCTCATCCTGACTGCTTGACTGAAGCACTCTATAACTTGTTCTTGACTTGCCCATTTGTTTCCCTCAAATGGAAATACAGCCAAGTAGTTCATGTCTGGTTACTGTCCTAATATTAGAGTTTGGGTGTGAACAGCATGCACACCTAGTATGGGGGGTTGGAAAGCATTTCCGAGTATCCCACCATACAGTCAGTATCTTTCAAACAAATTACAGCAGGTGTTAATAACAGAGATAAACCTGAGAGTAACTCAGATAGTGTAGAAGCCTGTTCTCTAGTAGTCACTGTGTATGTAGAAATAAACACTTTTTTCCATTTACAACCTTGTCCTGTAAACTTTAAGACTCTCTGGATAGTTCTGGGGGTTTTAATACTTCCTTTGTCCCATTTTTGCATACATTCAAATATTATTATCCATGTATGTGAATAATTTCTGGAGTACATCTACCATTTTGAGGAGGAAGAATTCAGGGACACAGCTTTTTTCCAAGAGTAAAAAATTCTGTCTCTTACCTGCACTAAAGAGATCTTTCAGCACATTAGCTTCTTTCTTTCTATACGCAGCAAAGTCTTTTCAGTATTCTCTAGCTCTTTACAATGATATCTTCATTTCCACTTCTTTGTAGCCCGCAGGTAGTGGATGCCATAACCTCTGCTCAGACCGCAGCATCGCTGGAGGCCATACTGGAGTTTCTTGACTTTAAGGATGAAAGCACTTCTCTCCTGCAGGAGCGATTCCTGTATGCCTGTGGATTTGCTTCTCACCCCAGTGAAACGCTCCTGAAATCTTTAACTGTAAGTCAAAGGATAAACCAGACACAATGCAGTTTATACTCTTGTGCCTTATCCCTGTCAAAGGGGATGGGAAGAAGAAATGACTGTTCCTGTTTCCAGTTTTCCTTTCCTTATGCCTTCCAGAGTTACCTTTAAGTGTGCCAGCAGCATACAGCCTGGAAACAACAAAAATTCATAGGTCCAGACTGAAAGTCTATTTACTCTGTAAAATGTTATCAATATTTACTACTCGGAAAGCAAACATGATTCTGGCTGTTAGCACAATTATTTGAGGATTGTTTGATTGTTGCCTTATCAAAGTTCTGTAACCATTTAATACTCTTTATTTCTTTTTTAAAACATTGCTTCAAAAGGAATCTACTATTTGGGACACTGAATGTAACTCACGAAGAAAATGGCCGTCAGTTATTTTATGTAATGATAGAGCAGCGCTCTGCTTAGCCTGAGCCCAGGCCCTTGCGGTCATCACTGCCTTTGCAGTGCACTGATGTTCACAGGAAACGTGGGAGGGCATTCAGCCCACTACAAACTGTGGTTCGTCATATTCAGGGAGACTAACAGCATTGCTTTTGCGTAACAGGCAAAGTTCAAGGAGGATATCGCAAATGAAGAAATCAGAGAAACTCTTGTCATTGTCATGGGAGCGCTCATCAGAAAGCTGTGTGACAGAGAAGGCTGCAAGCTGCCAGTGAGTATCTGCTGATCACAGCTGGCCAAATTCTGGTCTGCAACACATGTGAATGATCCCTGCTGATGTTACTGGGAAAGCATGAGAGACACAGGAAGCGTATTCCCCGCTGTTTTAAAATAAGCCCATAAAATCCTATGTTTGACAGACAGAGGGTTTGGGGTTTGTTTGTTTGTTTTGGGGTTTGTTTTTTGTTTTTTGTTTTTTTTTTAATGACACTGATTTTGTCAGCTTTAGGCTTTAATCTGGTGTCTTCCCATTTCTCCCAGTTTGCCTCGCTTGACAGAACTTTTTCTCACTGCCTAGCCTGTCAGTGGAAGCAGTACTTTTGCTTCCTTGTCCAAAACCTTTGCATGTCCTCAGAGAAACACTGGCAAACTCAGGACCTCTTTAATATTTGCAATCACCTGGGTTATTTCAGCTCTGTGAAGAAAAATCATTGGTTCAAGTACTCAGCTCTACCCCGAATATGCATTGAACAACAGAGGAGGAAGGCTGTAATCTTGACCATGGACTGAGTAGATGCTGGTGATCAGACAGGGCACTGCTACCTGTGCTGTTTGGGATTGCAGCACACCACTGGAAAGACACAGAGCATCTGAATGACTCTTGGGAGTCCCTTTTTCCTTCTCCTGTTCTTATGCCAAGTATTTGCTGCCAAGTGTTCTTGTGACATTATGTTATGAAGCACTAATGAACACTTCTCTTGCCTTTTTTTGGGGGGACATGTTGACCTCACAAGTAAGACCTGAATCAGGGGAGGAGCAGCTAGCAAATGATAAACCTATAGACCAGGTGTCACTGTGGCTATAATCACTTTGTTTATGCTGAAGGAAGCCATCCTCATACAGTCTGCAAACTCTGTGCAATGGTGCTTTGAACCTAAACATGCTAGAACCCAGCCCTGCTCCTCCTACATCTGCAAGGGAAAAAGGAAGGTTTGTGATCACCATTTAAACATGCTGTTGGCTTTCTTTAGGCTGTTGTAGAGGCCAAAAGGCTGATTCTCAGTAGACTGGAGAAGGCTAAGAAAGATGACAATGTGAGGATGTACCTGCTGGCACTGAAGAATGCACTCCTTCCCGAAGCAATTCCACTGCTTCTGAAGTATACTGAGTCAGAAGGGCCTATCGGCAATCTTGCTGCCACTGCCTTGCAGAGATATGATCCTTCCTTTCTCACCAAAGAGGTAAGAAAATATACTGCCCAAGAAAAGAAGTGCAAGAGACTGGATTAAACATAAAATATAAACAGAGTTCATTTGTCAGCCCCACTCTTTCTAAAGATGCCCCACGTTTTACTTTTACCCCCAGGAAATTATTTCTTAGTTTGCCTCTAGTTCCAGCCAGAAAACTCTAATACATTCCTGGTTGCCAAATCCCAGCTCCCAGTCTGCCAGTGCTATTCAGCCTTTGGTTCCAGAGCCACACACAGCCATCGAAGGTGGCAGGCAGTCTGCAGGGAGAACTGTTCTCCTTTCACAAGAGCACCGCCTCCTCTGTGATGTACAGGAGACATTAGGAACATTTGGGCACCTGCATAACCAGGCAGAAAGCATGAGGTAAGAAAAGAGTAAAATAGCTGTATCTTACCTTGCAGCCTCCAATAGCAAGGGAAGAAATAGTGGAACATGGGGTCCTGCCTCTGCAGCATTACCCTGCACCCCATTCCATAACTACTGCTGGCAGCTGTGACTGAGGTTGTCAGGGTGCTGCTCTGCAGTGAATATGCCAGAGGCTGTTCTGTCAGTGGGGTTACATGGCTTTCTATGGACTTATCTGTAACAAAGATTTGTCATGACTTCTCAAGGACATGAGGCCTTCACAGGCACTATCTAGAAAATGAATATTGCAAGATTCTTCATTTTTTTGAAGTACATAGTCCCTTAACAGTCAAGGAAATCTCTCTCTTGGTCTTACCACTGCTACAGGATTTTAATATTAGTGCTTCTGCTTGTTTACAGCCCTGCTGTGAAAATCAGTGAGTGAACATAACAAATGCCCTACTTGCCCATGTGGTCACTGAACTACAAGGCTCTTACGTTACAAAAGAACCATGAAAACACAGGGTGCTGAAAATATATCCTTAAGTATTAGCCTTAGCTATGGAGCTAGCTTAAGGTGACATTATAAACGAGATTCCAGTCAGTACTTTGCTCAGTCATCTGTGTGAGCACTGACTGAATAATCTGTTTCCTGACCAGGTGAAAGAAACAATGAACAGGATATACCACCAGAATCGCAGAGTCCATGAAAAGACAGTGCGAACCACTGCAGCTGCTATCATCTTAAACAGTAACCCATCCTACATGGAAGTGAAAAACATCCTGCTCTCTATTGGTGAACTGCCTCCAGAAATGAACAAGTACATGCTCTCCATGATCCAAGATATACTTCACTTTGAAATGCCTTCAAGGTACATTAAGTTCAGTATAAATAAATTCAACTCTGACATCTGTTGGTCTTAATTCTTTCAGTGGGGCTCTTGCTTTTATATGTTAAGAACCAGTGAAACAGAAAATTCTAAACATCACAGCACTGATGAAAATGATCAAATTATCTCTTTTTCTCAACACTATTAATTTTCAAGGAAGATCTTTGCTTGCCTTTCTACCTATGACTGCAGGGAGTACCTCAGTTAGAAAAGAGACTCTGGGTTAGGGCAGATTTTTAGTGTGACGATGTGAGGGTTCTGAAGACCTTCTTTCCTACTGGGAAATTCAGCTTTTCTCCAATTTGGTATTTCTACAGAACAGGAATACATTTGGTACTGTAACATTTTTGTGTCTCTGTGTTTTTGTTCATTTGTTTGTTTTGAAATACCACAGCAAAACAGTTCGGCAAGTTCTGAAGGACATGCGTGCTCATAACTATGATCGCTTCTCCAAGACGGGCTCTTCCTCTGCCTACTCTGGCTATATTATACGTATGTAACCATGAAACTGCCTTTTAACCCTGCTCGTATTCCCAAACATTTGATTAATCCACTAGTTTAGTCACAGGTGCCTTCTTCCTTTTTTAATTAAGGTGGTCCAGATGTATCATCTACATACAGCCTTGACATCCTTTATTCAGGCTCTGGCATTTTAAGGAGAAGTAACATGAACATCCGAATTTTTGATAGAAATGCTGAACTTCATGCCATCCAGGTAACTGCCACACTGTACATGAAAACTCTGCCAGTATGTGGTCCTCTTCTTACAGCTTCAAAATTGATTCAGCTGATGCTTAAGTTTGCTGCACTTGGCAGAGAACAAACCAGTAACGGGAAAAAGAAACAACAGCCAATGAGGCACATGTTTGCCCTAACCAAAAAGGTGTTTTGTTCTGTATCATGTATCAAGTTCTGTCTCTAGTTAAAGCCTATACTATTTGCCTGATATAATCAGTAAAAGCTTTATGAGTTTGTTTGGGTATAACATAGAGCAGAAATACAAGGAGTAGGTCAAATGCACGATTTGGAGATTTAAATGTGATGCCTCTGTTCTGAACTCTTCTTAGTGTTGGCAAGTATCTCCAATATTATAATCCTCTACAAAAATTGTGCAGTGGAACATCTTTGGGTTTTCCTCCCAGCTGTCTGTGGAAAACAGTCATAAGGATAAAGGAAAATCTGTTTGAAAGTAGGCTCAAGGTTGTGATCTGCATGTGGGCAGCTTCTGCCTGCACCTGAAGGGAAGAATCATGCCATGAGATTACTTAATTTTCCATTTTTCTAGCTGCTTTTCTTAGTTTCTTTAAGTCTTAACCTCACTCTTTTTCATCTGCAACTACATAAAATTGAATCAGGCTCTTAGACATCAAGAAAATGTACAAGGTTGTTAACAGCTTGGGTTGGGCAGAGTTTTTTCACTGATTATCTATCACTATTGCTTCTAAGGTGGTGATTGAAGCTCAAGGTCTGGAGTCCATAATAGCTGCAACTCCTGATGAAGGCGAGGAAAACCTGGACTCCTATGCTGGCATGTCAGCCATTCTGTTTGATGTCCAACTCAGGCCAGTTACATTTTTCCAAGGGTATGGTGATTTAATGTCTAAAATGTTCTCAGCAACTGGAGATCTCATTAACGTGGTGAAAGGACTTATCCTCCTGACAGACTACTCACAGGTACTAACAGCACACTGTTTGCTTCTTTTTCTGTCTCTTAAGCACGGATGCTCCCTCCCACAAACCATTATTGTGGGACATCATATTTTCTTTCTTTTTAATGCTGATATACCTGATCAATGTTACATGGGCTTCTTTTACCATGGAAGCAGTAGGAAAGTCACAGGTATTAAAAAACAGAGTGAAATTACATGAAAAGCAATCTAGAGCAGAGGTGAGAACACGTATTGTTTTAGAAAACAAAGTAACACTGAATAAAAGTGAATCCAACTGAGTTTCCTGTAGAAAATTCATTGCTATCAGCTGTGGCCTCACCTCCCACAGTTTCTTGTAATACAGTATTGTCCCAAGTGGCCACCTAAAGTTTCTCTTCACAAGTGGTCCAGAGACTTTACATCCAATTAGGCAATAACTGTTAGGTATGGAGTGAATGAAACACTGGTACTCAAACTTTCTTAGATAACTAACCTTCAAAGAACAATGCTAAGACGTCCTTAACCTTATTGCTAGGCAAAACAAGGAATTAAAATGAGGATTACATAGCTTTTCCACAACTGTTATGCCAAATAATCTGTTCATTTTATGCTTAAATATAGACTCATATATGAATGTAACCAGCTATATAATGTATTATTGGAGGACAAAAATCTAGACATCTCTCTGAAAGTACAGAGTCAGGATTTGGCTTGATACTTTTGCTGAAAAAATATCCCCAAACAGGGATCTCCTTAGAACCTGTGGATTTAACCATGAGCAGCACTCAGCTCATGAATCATCTGCACTCAAACTTACTTTTTGCTTTTCCCCTTTAATTCTTGACAAAAGAAAATGCCAAAAGCAGATGATGAGAAAATCCATTCTGATTCAAATGACACAGAAATACGCCCTGCACATGACAGCTTCCCCCATCCTGAATGCAGCTCAGCCCCTTTATAACGGTATTACAAGTCTAGAGGGCTTTCCATGTAGCGCACAAATTGGCTAACTAGAGTTCATTCCAACAATGCTCTACGGTTCACACACATACTATGGGCAAAAGCTTTACCATGACCTATTTAACAAACAGGTTGCAGAGGTGAGAAAGATAATCATGTCCAGTCCTAAGCATATGAGCATGGTGTTTACAGAACTAAATATTTCCAACTGCTGTGCATGCACCAAGCTCCATACATACCTGGGCTGAATCAGATGGCTGGGCATCCTGAGAGCTCTGCCAGCCAGCAGATTCTCCAATCCTCATCTTTAGAGAACCCCACAGAAGTCTGGGGCATGCCAGGGGTGGGATTGCATGCCATTTTTAACAACACCAGGGTGTAACATTTTCGGTCAGTCACTGACTCTCTGGAAGCCTGGGCAGCAGTATGGTGAGGTGGGATCCCATCTGCTTTCTCTCTTTGGTTGCCACTATCACACTTGCTGCCTAAGCTCTTTGGGACTCAAGCAGTGGACACAACTGAAAGTGTGTGTTCACAACCAAAAAGGCACTCGTTCTTACCTCTACACCCCACAAAGACAAAAAATACTTAAAAAGTGCTGTTGAACACAGCTTCAGGATAAACTGCATTTTAAACACAGCACATCTTCCTAGGAATGCTGTTACAGATAGGTTCCAGGCAACATCAACATGGTTTGGGCACTTCCACATAACACAGTTAAGCTTCATTATAAGTGCCCTCACTGCCAACCTACAGTTGAACTGTGATTACAGCTGTACCAGAAAATGCTGTCAGAATGGAAGTGTGAATGGTGTAACACTGTAACTGAGGAAAAACAGTGCAAGAGAGTCATAATTAATCTAGCTTCTTGATAGCTGAGTACTACCTCCACTCTCCCTGGCCAGCATGGACATTGCCCTGAACATAAGGCCCTTCACAAATTCACACTGTAGACAACCAAGCCAAACATGGATTTATCTTCTTTCAAAGAAGAAAACCAGGCATGGGCAACAGCACCCATTCTATGATACCAAAACTCAGTGTGCCACAGTTTGCTGCAGTGATTTCAGAACAGGCAAAACCCAAACATAAGATACAAACAATGCAGTTGAGATCAAACAACAAAAGGATGTGTTGGAAGCCAAGACTGGAACTTCAAAACAGGGGAAGTGAATTTTCAGAAAAAACCCTGTGTAATATTTGTGTTGAAAGTTTTGCACTAGTGCAGCCTGATTTTGAGAAAAGTTATTTTTAAATATTAGAAAAATTCTGCTCCCCTATAAGAATGTTCATAAGAATCATTTTGCACAGAAAGACCAAAACTGAGTTGTACTTAAAGTGCTGCCGAATCTATCAAGTAACTCATCCTCCCCACCCCCAATTTTCTTACCCCAGTTATTAACTCTACAACTGCAGTAATCACAATAGGCACATTTTGGAGAAGTGATTTCCAAGTTAATAATATCGCTTTTAAAGCTTATGCTCCTGCCACCATCTATAACATCTTTTCTTATATAACTCCACAAATTGAAGTCAGAGTGCATTTTGCAGCTATTGCCAGTTCTCACAGAGTTCTCTGAGGGCTAAGAATAACCATCCAGAAGTTATCATTCCCCCTCTATAATTCCCTCTATAAACAGCTCTCATAAAACTGTTTTTGAGACTCCTAAGTGCATTAAAGTTCAGTAGTGTTAATATTTCTCCTAGGCAACACACCTGCTAGAAGCACAGAGAAATTAAATACTGTATTAATAGGTCAGAGAATCCATTTGAAAGCCAGACCCCAGTGGAAGATAGCCAGTTCCCAAAGAAGTTCCTGTTTCAGCCATCTCTGCATTGCATTACAGTAGCACTGTCAGTGCAGTGCGTAAACAAACTTCTTTTGTTGAAACATAGCACATTTCAGCAGTTTACACAGTGACAAACTACCAGTTCTGATCTTTCAGATCCCATTTTCCTCTGCAAATGATACAAAGCTTAAAATAGGAAGGGAAAGGAGAATACTGTTCCTGGTTGCTGTGATTTACACCTCCCATCAGCCTGGATTGTATTTGCACATGAGGCAAAGGATAGGACTGCGCTCCAAATAAGGTAGTAGATGAGCTGGTAAAACACAGGACAAGTGCTCCTTCACTTCTCTGCTGGTTTCAGTGACAAAACTGACTTAATTCAAGGTAGCCTTTAAAGCCTTTAACTGTGCAGCCATTGCAAACCAATCCTACTCTAATATTTTTAGGTGCAATTTGACAATGCATCTAAAAATAGCTGCTCCTCTGGTTGTGTATATATGTCTCTGCCAGACTGTATACTGTTACCTCCTCGCTCATTAACAGCTACCCTCCTATTCAGTCCCAATTAAAAGCGAAGTCAAATAAAGTAAAACAAGCTTTACCTCCACGTCTAAAGAGACCGACAGGGAAAGTATTCCTTGCCCCATTGCAGTCAGTACAAAAACTCCCTTTGACTTCAGGAAGGCCAGAATTCCAAGCCATGATTTTTACTTGGGTGAAAATAAGAAATCAGAGCACAGTATGACCACACGTGCTGGGGGCACACTGGATTTATAAGCCACAGACAGCCCACTTCATTCTTACATTAAATCTGAAGCCCGCTTCAGCAGCAACTAAGCGCCAAGTTGGTTCTGCAAAGGACATTGTTCCAGAGATTGTTTATTTACCCTAAAAAGTGAAGTAGCCATATACAGGCACCATAATCACCCAAGTCCTTGATTATGGCAGGAAAACTTTAATGCTCTGAATAAAATCCTTCCTAGATGTTGCTCCTTGCTTTAGGGATTAGGAAGACAGACTGTCTCTGCTTGCTTCTTTCTTAAATCTTGGGACAACATTAGCTGGAACCACTGGGTTACTGAATACCTGACAAGAGAAACTTTCAAAGTGCCTGGACATGAGGAAGGGGGAGAAAATTGGGTATTCACATGTCCCACAAATGCTGCCAAGATTACAGGTGCTGAGAATACCACAGGCACAGAAACCCAGGGGGAGAAGAGAAACCAACTGGGAGACAGCTGGGTGTCCTGTATGTAAGGAACATGATCAAAATAAACTTTTCCCAAATTAATCGTTCTTTTAAAACAGTGAATGAATCCACTAGTTCTTAGGGAAGCGGGACAACTGTATAAAGTGAGTTTGATTGCCAGGCTCAGTGAACCTTAAAATCTTGGCTGGGTATCAAAATTTAAAAGTAATGAGCTGCCATGACCCTGAGCTATATTATCACTTCCGAAATAGACTCCACGTGATGAGTTTCCAGTCTGGCCATAGAGGTTTCAGGTAGCCATGAGTCCACTTGATCATTGATTGAAAACGCATTAAAAGCAAATCCATAGTAGCAATTAAGGCACATTAGTTTATGGGTTTGATCACTGCAGACATGTTCCTGCCATATGGTGGGTTCAGAGCCGCTACACACTGCATGACTGCTTGCAGCGCTGTGTATCCTACCACCAGTATGGGGCTGCCTTCAGGTGTGCTGAAGAGGTTACACTGCACCGCACCATTGCTGCAGTGAGTTTAATCTGATTTAGCTGGACTGCCAGCAGAGCCTCTGTGAGGCTTGCGTAGTAGCTCTTGGAGACAGAGGCCATGATACCCCTTGCATTGATACTCATTGCAGAAATGATGCCAACTGGCATACAGTGGAGAGGGAAAGGATGCAAGGCACCTTGCCTTAGCTTCATCCCAATTTCTACGGAGTGATGTACATCAGGGGTGTTTTGTCCACCCTTTCAGAAAAACCCTCTATTCCTTTTTGTTCCTGCAAAATGATGGCAGTACACAAGGGAATAAGGAAACCACTGAGGTCTGCAGTCAGTAACGGGAGTTACCTGTGCTTTCTGATGGCTCTAGGAGATCCAGCTGCAGTCTGGGCCAAGGGCCAGCGCAGAGTTCCTGGGTGGCCTGGCCATCGACATCTCAGGAGGGATGGAGTTCAGCCTGTGGTACAGGGAATCCAAAACCAACATCAAGAACCGGTGAGATACTCCCACCATGCACTATAGCTGCAGAGGCTCCTGAGCTCCAGTAGTCCAAATGAGAATAATTTAAATATAAAAGACCTTGCAAATGAGTTAAAATGAAATAAGTTATGGGCATGGGAGAACATTTGTACTTATCTTTCTCTTTCCATCTGGGTAATACCGGTTCCCACTGGTCTCATCTAAATTATATCTCTTCACCTGAAGAACAGGCTCCTTTCTTCACTTTTCATGCATGGATGGTAGGACTGTTTGCAATTTAATTTCCTCTTTCTTAATGTGGTTTGAACTAATTGCAATGCCTGAATTTATTTGCAGGGTAGCCATGTTTATAGCTGGTAACACCGAGGTGGACTCCTTCTTTGTAAAAACTGGCATGGAAACCACGTTCGAAGTAGAAACGACATTAGACTTCATCTCTACGGTGCAGTTTTCGCAGTACCCATTTTTAGTCTGTATGCAGATGGACAGAGTCGATTCTCCATGCAGGTAAGAACTAAGAGCACGCAATTTCTGAGGTGTCCTTCCAGCCAGCTGCTGGATCAGGAACTTGTGGTGTTCTCAGTCACAAGAGATTAACAGAGGCCAAATTTCAGCCTAGCACAGTCAGATGCAGTGTAGGCTGTTACATTCATCAGCCTCTCTCCTAACCCATTCTCCCCTGTCTTTAACCCCTGAGATTCAGAAAGGACCTTTTTGAGTATCACAGTGTACCCCTCAAGTATGATCAGTTCTGATGATGACCTGGAACTTTGCCAGCAGTAGTTCTCTATTACACTGGTGAGAGGTGAAGTGTATAGCCATAAATTAGCTGAAGTGGAAAGTTTTCTTCATCATCTGCTATTTACCAGCATCAACAAATGTACCTGGTGTACTGAGCTCTTGCAACTGTCATGTTCTATCATATTTTATTAAGGTACCAACTTACCTGAAAGCTAAACGACTGCACAATAAGATAAAAAAGATGCTTTCCAGTAGCCGAAGAGTGGCAATTGTATTGACATGTGAGAAAGTGGGTTTACTACTTCCTCCTAATCCATATTTGCTAAGACCTAAGGGCAATAACATTTGCAGAGCCTGTGCCAAATTTCCGTTCAGGCTTTTCTGATCCAAAAGGTGGTAAGCCTGAGAGGAATTAAAGAACTCACGCATCTCCAGGAAATCCTCAGAAAACAGTATCTGCTATTTTGCAGATACTACACCACCTTCTGATCACACCTACACATGGTAGAAGTGTAATCTCATCTGTTTGTAAAATGTTTCTCTCTAGCATCACCTACAGGGTACAGGTTTTGCATGTATTTGTTAATGCCAGACCAATCATTTTGTGCCTTCACAGGAGTTACGTGACTAAGTATGAAAGTCTACCATCGGGCAGGCGGTACACTGCAAGGAGAGGGAAGGCAGAACCATTGGCAGGTAATGAGTACCCTCTCCATCAGGAGAACTCCAACATGTGCAGGAAGGTCATTGGCGCCAAGTCTGATTCCTCCAGCAACTGGTTTTGAAACGAGCACATGATTTTGCTTTCCTGCAGCCGTAGCTCCCTCAATGACTTCGGCTTGTATGTACCGTACTAACTTGGAGCTTGATCTTGCACCACCGCAGCTAATGGAAATTTTGAATGGGAATTTCAACAGGCCAGGATCAAACTCTCAGTGTGTGCAGTTTGTTTACATGTTAACCTATATTTAAGACTTTTGTAAAAAAAAAGATAGCAAAGGCAAGTAAAGACCAATTTGGTAGTATTCCATGCACTTCCTGGAGGGTGCTGCTAGTTCTTTATTTTTACCTTTTTGTGCCAAAAGAGAAAATAATCCCTTGCTTTATTTTCTTGGGGAACAAAGAAGTCCATGGTTTTGACACACAGCAAGAACAAGTACGATGTATAAAGAATGATTATTTATGAATATATTTTAAAGTATTTAGGTGGTTTAGGCCTTGGACCAATCCTCATTCAAATATTGAAGCACAACTAACATCTAAATGGGACCCTAAATTCCTGCTTACTCAGTATTGCCTGTTTACAAAAAGGCAGGTTTTATTTTACATTATTTTAAAGGATTTCCCCTTTTTAAAGCAGTCAGAGCTTGATTATTAGTATTATTTATCTTTTGAGGGTTTTTTTATTGACTGCTATAGTTAAATACAATTGATTAAAAATACAGGGTAACACTTCCAGAAGTACTTATGGTTGCCTTAACTCTGCTATAATTTCTGTAGTTACCACAAGAGGCAGAGTTAAGCCAAAACTAGCTGCTCTTCAAGGTTATCTCCTGAAACTTTATGCCCCTGCGTGTAATCAAGACAGGTGTATCTCAAAAAAATGAGCATTCACTAATGCAATTCTGAACTATGATGGAAGAGTTTCCTTTCCTGAAGGAAATCCATTTTGAAAGCACAGTCTAATGAAGCCTGTGTGAGCCAGAACATTTTCTTCTAGGTAGGTTCTAGTCATATTTCAATGCAAAAAAATTATCACTACTCATGCAATTCCTTCGATTAAAATGACTTCACCTTTTTGCTCATTCAAGCAGTGTCGTCATAGGAACCGTGTAAAAAAAGTACATTTTACGTTTACAAGAGCACTGCAGATTAAGAAAGAATATACCTCGTTCCTGCTCAGCTGATCTCTGATATGATTAATTTTTATAAGACAAAACGGGTGAGTGCTGGTCACAAAAAAGTAAAATAAAAAGCCAGGAACAGTTGTTTTTCAAAATAAACAAAGCCAGGCAGGACAAACTCATGGATTGTCATGGAGAAAAAAGAAAAAAAATGTATTACAAGAATTAAAAAGTAATCCAAATTCTTCTGTTATGTAAAAAACCAAGAGTGCAGAAATCTGCAAAAATCAAATTGTCACTGGGATGAAGCAGTCTGCTTGTTGTCTTTCTTAAAAATGCTGACACACTTCTAGTCAAAGCTTAAATAAACCAGGTAAAAATACAGAGTGGAAAAAAAATGCTTTGTTTTCAGTCTTGGTTTTTGTCTGTTACCTTTTGGGTTGGGAAAGCCTCTCATTGGGAAAGGAATGGTCCTGATACGGGCAAAAGGAACCATTTAATTCAGAACCACCTAGGAACCAATAATGTGAGTTGGATGCCCACTTGTCCCAGTCTCCCCTTCTAGTCGGGAGACTGAGGTTTCTCCAGAGGGTGATGTGGGCCCTGAGCAGGATGTACCACATGCTGGAGGTGTCTGCCCAAATCCTCTGCCTAGAGGAGAGGTAAGACAGAGGCACCCCTCTTCAGTGTCGCCACTAGAAATGACTTAAGACCAAAGCGATACCGCCACTGCTGGCAGTGACACCACCCTGTAACATAACATAACATGGTCGGCACTGCCAGCAAACCTGCTTCTCATCCTCAGCTTTGAACACGCTGTTACACTCCTCTGCTGAAGGTTTTACACAACACCCCATCCCCAGGCATTCCTCCTCCTCCTAACTCCTCACTCAATGAGGGACATTTTCTCTTTCCTCCTTTCCAAACCTCCCCTCCTTCTCCCCAAATAGAGTCCTTTCAGCAAGGCTCCCACAAAGCTGTCTCTTTCCCTCAATATCCTTGCTCAAAGTCTGCACCCTTTATTTTGTAGACACTGTTTGATCCCTCCACTACTATTTTAGAAACTGAAACTGAAGACAAACTTTTACATTTGTTATTACTACTTGTTATTCATGTCACATCAAACAAAAATAAGATCAGAGCTAAGTATTCACACACCTAGAAAGAGGCAGTCTCCTCCTGAAGTGATCTGACACCCTAAATATAGAATGTGGACAACGAGTGGCACAAAGAAATAGCTATCATCACTATTTCACTTGTAGAGAATTTAGATACCAACAGAGAACAACCTTAACTCCACATCCTAATTTGCATCAGCAGTTTGCCAGGCTCATCCATGACTGCACAACCCAAAGTCAGAATAAAAAGTTTCTAGGTAACAGAATTTGTGTCTGTATGACCTATGTCTGATACTAGCAATCCCACTGCAAGGCTTACCCTCTCTCAAGTTTATCAAATCTAAGAACATTCTGAACATGTACCTGTAAAACAGGGCCCATAAAAATAATGCAACATCAGTGTTCACATTTAAAAAAACAGCATAAAATATTGTCTGATTACAAAAGACAATCTGGCTGTTGCCAGGTATCTGGCCAACAGCACCAGGTGTGCTTCTCTTTTGAGTGAAATGCACAGGTCTATTTAACATCAATACTTCAAGTCTCCCAGAGATCTGTGCCTTTTGCTTTGTTATTTACTCATCAAGCCCTGTCACAGCTTGTTGAGGGAACTCATGTGCCCATCTGTTCCAGAATGGGACAGCAAGCCTGTGAGGGCAATTCTGGGGCTTCCACAGCTTTGACAACATCCCTTGTAACTAAATCAAACAGAGCCTCTGAGGCTCACATTGATCCTTGAGAAGCAATACGTGTCCTCATGGATACCCTCTGCTATCACAGCAATTCACTTGCTTCTGAAGCCATCTGACCCCAACAGCTGGACATAATGGGGATTCCAGAAAGGGTTTAGTCCAACAGCTGGGTAATAGAAGGCCATGGCTTCCTTACATGGGCTCCATAGCTACGGAAACAACAAACGTGAAAATCTTCTAAAAATAAGGTGAAATTAATACATTGCTTAAGCCTGCATTTGAAGTGAAAAACACACTTAGGGTTACAACCAAAGCAAACACTTTGAGTGTTTATCACATCAGTGGGAATTAATCACACATCTGCAACATACATCTCTAGTAATGACTGTTATGCATACTTTTAAATAATTGGCAATGGTGTCAATTAAACAATAATTCATAGGTGAAGTTTAGAGAAGCAAGCAAGTGCTCAGTCCTTTCTAAATTGGAAACCACGGAAAGAACAGTTCATTGATAGTTCAGCTAAGTCCAAAAAGAAACCCAATTGCAAAAGAAATGTTTAAACTTTCCCTTGGACTTTCAAAAAGTGCTAATTTTAAAAGAGTATTTTCTATATACTTTTCCAAAAAGCATGGAGAGGGACTTTTTACAAGAGCATGTAGTGACAGGACAAGGGGGAATGACTTTAGACTGAAAAAGAGGAGATTTAAACCAGGTATTAGGGAAAAGTTCTACACTGTGAGGGTGGTGAGGCACTGGAACAGCTTTCCCAGAGAAGCTGATGTGGCTGCCCCATCCCTGGCAGTATTCAAAGCCAGGCTGGATGGGGCTTTGAGCAACCTGGTGGGGTGAAAGGTGTCCCTGTCTATGGCAGGGGATTGGAACTAGATGATCTTTAAGGTCCCTTCCAACCTAAACCATTCTATGATTTCAAATAAAAAAAAAAAATTAGAATTCCAGGGTTCAGCTTCACACTTCACTCCTGCCTGGCTACACACTGTAGAAAGAACTGCAGTCCTCAAGTATGGGTATGTTTTAGGAGCTACAAGTCCATGTGATACACACTGCAGTTGTACCTTAGCGACAATCCAAGATGACAGCAATTATAGAATAGGTGCTTTTATGACTGGGCTCCTTAGGGAAAGGTTAGAGTTCATGTCTCTCAGTGTGTTTATTTTGACCTCCCTTTTGTAGAGGTTTCAGCTTAACACGTCCTCCTACCGTGAGAAATCACCAGTGCTGTGAAGAGCTCGTTAAAGATGTCCACTGAAACCAGGCTCCAGGACCTCTTCTTGGAGAAAAGGAGCAGCTCCCAAATTTTCCTATTAACAACCCCAGGTCCCTTTGCAATTTCAGACTCCTCTAGTTTGAACAAAGTGATCTCTGCTTTACACACCTGCTATTCATTTGGTTCTGTTTTGTTCATCCTCTGATCTCGTGTGGTCACTCAGCTTGCTCCTGTTGAGCTAAGCCTATGTGGATGTGCTCTTCCCCAGTTCATTCCCTCTTTTCCCTATTCTTCCTTTCACATCTATGCTCATTCCACTCTTAAGTCTTTTGGAGCTGCCAATTAATCCATTTGTACCTCTGTATAGGAATGACTAACTCTACACTGGCACTGATATCTATCCTAAATGCAATGCTAAGGTACAAATTTCAAAGAATCCAGAAAGAGAGGGAATGTCACAAACACCAAGCCACTGTTTTACCAGTAAACTTGTGCTTCCAGCAAAGTAGGAAGACCATGTTGCTATGTCTTGGAATGATACAGTAAATGAGGTGGGATCTCTTTTCCTTTAGGCATTTACAGCACATGATTACAAGGAAGATCATTATGATGTGCCCCTTACATACTGAAAACTGAAAAGTGATAGTGTTCTTTTAAACTGCATAACTAATCCTTTAGCTTTCAAGTCCATTTCGTGATTTTTCGTGTGTTAGACCCATGCTTTTTAAAACATTTGGATTTGACTTAACATCAGAAAACTCCTCAACCTCTGTTAGGGTAGAAGCAACACACAAAAACAACAGGTGGTTTTTCCTAGCAATAATCCAAGCAATACTGCTATCCACTAATAAAGTCATCCTATTTCTGATCACATCACAATATTATACAATGGAAACAACATAGACAATGAGCAGAAAAAAGCTATTCACCCACCAGCTCCTCTCTGAACACATTACAACAGACAAAGATGCAGTTCTTTGGATACCTGAACCCATATGCCAGTCAAAATCCACTGAAAATGGGGAGTTCCTTTTTCATTTAAGTTATATCTGAGGAAAAAAAAATAATCAGAGAGAGCCAAATGAAGCAATGACCCCAACTTCCTTTTATCCTAATTGGGCAAAATGAACAGGCAGATCAGGTCAGAAAGAGACTTACAACACTGGGACAAGCGTGGAGAGACTCCAAGTGTGGGGTTTTGGCTCTGCTTTCCAGTGAAATCTTCTCTTCTGTTACTGTTCACATGTTGAACCAAGTAATGCCTCTGCTATCATTTGTTCTGCACAACAGCGAAGGTAACTTCAAAACATACAACCAAGCATGGAACTACAGGCTTACTTGCAGTGTGCCTTTTACTGAAAAATATGTTTTATTTTATCGTAACATTCAAAAACAAAACAAAACAAAAAAACCAAAAAAACAAACCCCCAACATAACACAAATGCTAACTCATTCAGTTACAAACTTTGGTACTCAGCGGTTTCAGACAGTCCGTTCCCACCCGGTCATGACGTGCTGAAGCGTTCCCGATGTGCAACACGCTGCTAGTGCAATCATCAGAGCGACTCCGCTGTCCTTCCATCCCAGGCTCATGGCATCCTGCAGCGGGATCACTTCAGGCTTCAGCTACGCGCTTGCCACAACGGCATCTACGTTGAGAGCAGCTCAAAGAGTCCATTTGTCTCCAGTTATATATTTTCTTTTGTTTATTCCCCCCCCCCCCCCCCCCGCCCCGGCAACTATCATCAGCACAATGTGTTCACAGCATTTTCCCTTTGCTTTATAGCTAACTGCTCTCTCATCAGACATACCATCCACATTCTCTTAACAATCATTAGCCTGACTTCACACTGGCACTTTTAAATATCTTTACACTGATAACCCATCCCCTTAAAAAAGGGAGGAAAAAGAAAAGAGGAAACAAAAAAAAAGAAGAAAAAAGAAACGGAAAAAGGGGGAAAACACAAGCATTTTAAAAGTATGTGTTCTCAGGTAGCCATGAGTTAATGATAGTTTCTAGGCATAAGGAATGACACTTTGGCCATCAACACTAGAGAGTAAAGGTAGCTTTGAATGCAGACAAGGGGGAAAAACAAACCCACACGACCCATAAATACATTTTAAATCATTCACCAAGTGATTCACCAAGGATTAAATGTATCTGAGTGAAAACAACCCTGCTGCAAAAGACCAGAACAACATTTGTGCACCACTCCAGTACCGCTCAAAGTCCTAGTTGGATCCTGGCATAGAACACATGGAAGTGGCTGGCCAGTGGCTGCAGCCCCAAGCCCTGCTGGAAGGGCTGGGATGGAACTCGAGTGGTGCACGGGATTTTTCCCTGCTTTGCACATGGGGTGGATTTCAGCTGTAACATACTATGACTGCACCGTGAAACATATAATACCAGCAGCTTGTGAACCCTGACACAGAGAGCTTGACTCTAATCCAAGATATGTGGTTACACATCACCCTATCGGCTGAAGAAATTCACCATGTGTACATGGAGGAGCACCATACTACTGGATATCTTCTGGCAACCTGTCATGGCATTATCTGCGGGGCACGGCTAGATTCAAGCCCAGAGCTCTGGTTTTATACATGTAAAGTGAAGAGCCTGGAACTCAGGTCTGCAAGGCACTCAGTGCTCTGGGCCAAGTTCAGCAAAGCATTGCATTGAACGCTGAACAGAAAGATTGCATTTCCACTGAAGTTCCCAGGAATCTGCTTAGATATTTGAAGTCAGAACAGCATGCGAACGCTTTGCTGGACTGAGTCTGTGAAGCGAAGTTCCTTGCAAAACTGACCCCTTGATGCAAACATGGAGTCTCTTTAGTAACACACAATATTAAGCAGACACTGTTTGACATTAGGATTGACACATTCCACTGAGGAAATGTCCCCTGAGAAAATAAATAGCTGTCATTTCATTGCTTTCGTCTCCACAGGCAGTTAAAAAAATCCCTGCAAAATCTACCCCATCAAATACACGCTGAAATCCTGGGCACTTGGGTTTTGTGCATTTTTTTCCTTTCAAGTACACTGGGTGAAATTGTAAACCCTGAGTTTGTGTGTGCAAACCTCTATCTTGTAAACTGCAACATGAAACTCCACTCTGAGCACCGATATAGGAAAAGATAGGACAGAAACATTTTTAAACAGAGATGCTAGTGTTATAATGTATGTACCATACACGTGTATGTCACAGTGGACAATCTACTCTGGTACCTGCACTGTCCTGCAGTCCAAAGTACTGTTCTGTTTAATACTGATACTCTAGTAATGTCTACAGACTTATCAGTCAGGAAAATGGTGAAGCAGCATTCATTTTCTTTAAGAGACATTCAGCCCAAATCCCAGTAGGAAGTTAAAGTTTGTAACTGTAGACTGTAAACCAAAGAGCACAGGGGTTAAGCTCACACACTATACACTCTAGCTGGGCATGCCAAGCTCTTTAGGAAGGGTTAGAATAATATTTTACCATTAGAGTTCCACAGTGATGAAGATAAATGAGAGGATACGTGTTAAATCACTCGCTATCTGTGCAATTGCAGTGCATTTCGTTCTGAGGGCAATTTCAATTTGTGCCTGTAAACAAATAAATTGCATTGAAATACAATCTCACACGTATGGTTAAAGACAGTTGTAGCTGAGTTTTCTGTGAGTTACTCAGGAAAACGAAAACCTGGGACTTTCTTTAAGAATGGAAAACCCAGAAACTTCCTTAGCAGCAGGAAACCTTGACAACAGGCACAGGAAAATCCTGCCTGTGGGCAAATGCTTATGTACAGGCTTGCAGGTTTTGCATTTAGGTTCTAAATTTCGAACCTGCTACCTCAAGAAAGATTTATGCGAAATAATTTAGGTTTGACCTTATATTTATTGGCTTCTCAAAGTGCTTCCCTGAACTGAAATTTTGGGCAGGGAACACTTTACTGTACTTCAGGTTTACTGTCATGATAACAACTGTCTTTTGCTGAGACAAACTGGTTGCTGGCAACAAAAGAATCAGTTTAAGTAGAGTTTGACATATGGACATATATATTATTGCATTTGAGTAATTTTCTCTCATCTTGTTCAAGAGAGAAGTATTTTCTTAGCAAATATATGTATGTAGCCCTCAGATAAATCTGCCAAACAACAGCTAAAGAAACAATTACTTATTATTGGGGCTGTAACATCAAAAAACTCCCACAAGGGATTCACTAAGGTTATGTTTTCAGCAATGTTGCAATTCAAGGAAGAATAGACTGCTGTCTTAAAGAAAAATAAATGCTGTCCTCTCCTTTAAAATCAGGATCTAAAAATATTACATTCCATTTCTGGCTTTCCAGTATTTAAACACCATCATAATTAAGGCAACTTGTGATGTTCAGCACAGTACAGAGGAGCAAACAGAAAACGAAAGCAATCAAATGTGTTTTCTGACGTTCACACAACCTGGTTTGAGCCATGCCAAAATATAAACCCTAAAGGACAACCTTAACACTACAGATCTCTCCATTTGCAATTCCAAGTGCAGAAGTTCAGAGTGCAACCTAGACATCTGATTATGAATTGTCATGAAACCTATGGGGAAGACCCTCATTTTCTGCAATGGCAGAGAGCTGAGGGCTTTTTTGTTTTAGTTTTAAGAATTGTGGGGCTGCACTGGATCATCACAACACATTCCAGGGACCTGAACAAAGCTGAGCATCTGTCCACACTGAAACACTGCTGCATTTACACCCTGTGTTTTACAAACAGCTGTAGTGGCACTACTACCGCTAGGCACCAGCACAGAGGCAACGCCTGAGCCTGCAGATCGGCTTCCATATAAAAACAGCTTTGCAGAAAATAATGCAGTAATTTAGCGTTGCTCACATAATGAAATGTATGCATGCTCCCAAACTGGGGGGTATTTAGGAGAAAACAAGAAACTTACACACTTGTTCTGTATGATGAAGCAAAAAAAAAAAAAAAAAAAAAGAGAAAACTGTAGAAGCAGTTTTTAGGATGAATGTTTAGAGTTACCAAGTGTATTTCGGATTAAAGGAGTGTGATTCTTCTTCCTTATCTCTGTAAACAAACAAACACAAACAAAGAGAAAAGCATCATTAACAAAAAGTAGATTGTTAAAGAGCAGACACAACCATTTGAGTGATTTTTACTACTCCAGAGAAGTGCATAGTGCCTCCTTCATTATCATACTACTTCTTCTTACTAATTTCCTCAGCTACTGTCAAGAATCAGACAATAGCACCCAACTTTTAAAACTGTGTCATTGGACAGGTAGCCTTATTTTTTGAGCAGAACTGATCCCTGCTGCTCAAGATGTGTAACATATGGTACTTAACAACCCTTTATTCCCCCATGGGCTGGTCCTCGGCAACCCCACACACATAGGTGGGAAGAGGGCAAGTGATTCATCCAGGGTTTAAGCGATCCATACACTTAAGTTGAAGACCTGAGCACTTACTAACAGCATCCAGCATGGCATACATAAGTAAAAGTGAAACAACCCGTAAACATGTACTCCAAGATTTGTGGAGTTAAGACTTAAATACTGGCTCAGGAAAGTATATGGGCAAGAAGTGTCATCTGGCACACCATTGAATTCTATTATTTAAGCATTATTAACTTCTATTATTAACTTCTATTAACTTTTATTATTTAAGCATTATTTAAATGTTTCCTAAGTACCTACAGGTTTTAACACAAGCTTATATTTATTTCCCTTTGTAGAGTGATTTACCAGATCAAATGCTGAAGCCCTTTTAGTTCTTGGAATTTTCCAGTATTTCCCATTAAAATGGGACAGATGCTTTACCAAATTCTCAGCAAAGGCATCAGTATAAGTAAATCCTACATACTGCTTATTTCACTGTAAGTTGACTTTTCAACTTAGTAATGTGGACTACACATTCTGGTGAATAGGGCACAACTAAAACAGAGTTTAAAAATAGTGCTGTATGAGCCTTTTAAAAAATCATTTGTATATGCTATCCACACAGAATTAGTTTTTAAAGGCAGGCACAGATTGTCAGATGGCAGGTAGGAAGAAATACAACTAAGAAGTCTATTTGCATACTTTGGTGACAGAACTGCTCACACCTGACTTAGCCTGTCATGTTCATAAATACCCCATGCATTCATGTGGGTAAGTGCCGTCAGTTTGGGCACATATTTGAACAGAACAAGATAAAATACTTTTCTAATATTGGCAGTACAATTTACCACAGTTACTTCCTAATTTGCTACATTACTTTCCCATTGATTTAGCTAACATAAAGCAGAAACTCCCCAGAGAGTAACCTGGGAATAGATACAGAAGTTAAACACACATTTTCAGTCATTCCAGCTGGGAATGACCTCCCTTCAGGCGGTTCTCTCACTACAGGTTGGCGCTGCCTAGGTTCAGGTGCAGGTGGGTTGGCAAGACACTAGAACTGAATATTAGTATCAGTTTTTTTCCTGTATGAAGGAAGAAGTGCAACAGGGAAGAACTATCTTGCTAAAAGCTTACCAACTACTGTTAGTGAAGAAGAGGAGGGAGAAAAGTGACCTCATTATATCTCTCAGAAACATGCACGTATTCTCTAATACTTGTTGTAGATCAAAAATTTAAGAATTGTTCAGAAATGGTATCCTGGATTTTGCCAGAATCCAAATGGATAGGATCCATTCTATCCCACTGATTATGCAGAAAAGAGCACCAGCCACAGAAAGAAGTGCCGGAAGGGCAGCAGATGAGCAGAGGATTCGGTGCCAGCAGCACCATGGACATCCTATCACCACCAAAACTTCAAGTCAGCTCTAACACGCCACTCTCCAAGAGGTAACAGAGACCAAGATGAAGCAGTCCTTGACACAGTGACACTGTCACTGACAGGGTGATACTATTTGTCAATGAAGATGTGAAAAAAAAAATAAAGAAGGGAGGAAGATATGTGCAGTGCAGACAGGAATACAGGCATGGAGAGCAAAAGCATTCCTTCAGGTTATTTTGGCTACTAAAAAAGAAGGAACCTGAAAGGACAGTATTTTATTCAAACCCCATGTTCATGTGATGGAATCTAGCCGATTTAAAAACCACTTTAGGATCTGCACAGCATTGCTGCAATCAGAAAAAACCCAACATCCAGATCTGATGTGAAAGCAACTGGATTGAAAAAAAGATTAACAGTTCATCCTCTGATTCACATGAAATTACACTCCTGTTCTTGTTAGGGGAAAAACACTACCCCAAGCAAATAAATGAGTTCAGTTAGGAAGAGACAGACAAAAGAGATGCAGGAAAAGACAGGAGGGGGGAGCAGATAATAAACAGAGAAGAAGAGAAAAAAAATCATCTACAGGTACATGAGCTATGTAGATGAATGAAAATGCTTGGTAGGTACAATGGGAAAAAGGCTATTGATGCGATTCCCCTTCGGCATATACCTTATTTTCCACTGAGAGCTATAACCAAAGTCTGATGACAAGCTAAAAGTGTCTTGCAGCATGCACTTAAAATGATTCGTTTTACTGCCTTTCATAGCAGACCGAGGAAAAAAAAACAACCACACCACATCCATCACACACCAGCAGAACACCTACCTATAGGTCTGAGATGGCAGGGAAGGGGACACCCCTGTCCGTATTAGACAACATGCCTCTTGGCATCACTAGTAGTAAAAGATGAAAGTCTTCTAACTGTTGAATGATGTTCTCTAACGAGTGTGCAAGAATTTGCATCACCAGTCTCTAGGGGCACGTTTCATACGTGTGTTGCAATGGCAGAGCTCCAATATAACACATGAACGCAGACCACTGATGCAGCCACTGACTTCCCCAGTAAGGAAGAACAATTCACGGAGAGCATCACCATCCTCAGTGGTGTGCCAGGCACTGTGGGCAAGACATGGTGGAATAATCCCCTGGGAAAGGAGAGGCAAATCACACCCCGAGATATGATGGGTTTCATTTTTAAACAGTGAGATGAGCTAGAGCTTTTCATTTAAATAGCTGTTATAAAACAGAAACACTTGCACTACACACCATACCTTTTCAAAGGCTGCAAGTCCTTAAACTGAAATGTAGTAACTTCCCTGTGCTGGCAGTCTGAATTCAGCCTACAGCCCAGATGGAAAAAATAAAATACCTTTTGCCATTTTATTTAGCTACTCTACCTAGACTTTACTGACAAGATCAACTCGAGTAGCACAGCAGAGCTCAGCTTCAACTGGCACCTTGCCTGTCCTGAGTGACCCCATACGGGCCAATGAAAGCCAATGAAACCAGGACAGAAGAATGGCACTTTGAAAATGAAGTATCTACAAGCAGAGAATAAGTGTATAAATCGTTTCACCAAGGTTTCATTCAACAAATAATCTACTATGCAATAGTAGATGATGTGAACTAAAAGAACTACAGAAGCAAAATATTGTAACTGAAACAGTGGAAGAAAGAATTTACCCTTAAGCATGCAACTGAATAAAACTGAGTGCAAACTGGTGACAAACCCAAATCTCCAACTGCCACTGCTGTTGCCTCTTGATACATACCAAGAACAAACTCCATGAGTCTTCGGTAAGCCACAGACTTTGGGAGCTCTGCCCAGTATTGCACTCAATAAAGATGAGCTGTGTGTTTCAATGCAAGAGGCTACAAGAAACCTGGAGAGGGACTTTTTACAGGGGTATTTATTGATAGGACAAGGGGGAATGGCTTTAAACTGAAAAAGGAGAGATTCAGGTTAGATATAAGGAAGAAGTTCTTTACTGGGAGGCACTGGAACAGGTTGCCCAGAGAAGCTGGTCTAGTGGAAGGTGTGCCTGCTCATGGTGGGGGGTTGGAGCTGTATGAGCTTTAAGGTCCCTTCCAACCCAAATCAGTTTCTGATTCTATCATTCTATCACTCAGGCTAAAGGAGCAGTGACACCTGAAGGTGCTTTCTTAGTACTTCATGTAATTAAAAAAGAAATATCATATCATTGTTCTTTAGTTATTTCTGTGCAAGACATCACACACTTGGTTTTGACACATGCTGTACTCCCAGTCCCGTGCCCTACTCCTTGCTCCAGACCAGGCACTCAATGCCCCGCACACGCATCCCCCAGTTTGGAGGCTGGCCCTGCATTACAGCCCTGGTAACCAGACACTGGCGGGGCTGTGTCAGGCCAAGCTTGGAGTAGCTGTGTGAAATCCTGATTTGCAGCACAGGCAGCTGTAGGTGCCCCTGTCCCCACTGGCAGCCCCTCAGCACTGGGGGAGCACACCAGGGTCCACCCCACATATCCCACTCCCTCATCCCGCTAACAAGGAGGACCCGAAGTACAGGTTTTGCTCCATCAGACCCATCTCCCTCTCTTCCAAAGGATGGGAAGAAACAGGGGCTCAGGGCAGAGATGGGCGCTTGCCTCCCTATGGGAAGAAGAGAGGAGTGAGAAAGGGGATACGCTGCCAAGGTGGAGGGGCCATTTCATGGCTTGTAAGGGGGGGCGGAGG
>NW_009927632.1:0-348 GCF_000696875.1 Nestor notabilis | reverse complement strand
GAGACAGGGCCTCCCAGCCATGGGGCTGCACAAACACAGGCTTCTCCTGAAACTGACGCCAGTATCGTGCTCTGAGGGATACCCAACTGCACTGACAGGCATGTGCAACCTTTGTGCTCCTATCTTATGGCTGTTATTTAGTCCCCGTGAAGGCCCACCGGTAGACCCCGGGCCCGTTACTTACACCCCGTGATGAGAAGCTGTGCCACAGCTCTCATTTGGCAGTTAACCCGTTCAACCCCTAATCATCACTGGCGCGGTTAGCGGCCTGCACCCACTCACCCGCGCCCTTCACCGGTGCTCCACCACGAAGCGCATGGTGGTGCCGTCAAAGGAGGGCGGCGCGAC
>NW_009927631.1:0-34792 GCF_000696875.1 Nestor notabilis | reverse complement strand
ATATATATATATATGTACATACCAGGCCAGCCCTAAAATTGTTACAGCATTTGTTTGTGAACTGTTGATAAAGCAAAAATATGGATTTAGGAGAAAAAAAAAATTCCAAGGTTCAAGTTCAGGGGTGCAAGGCTGCTTAGGAAGATGCACTGGAAAAGATCCACAGAATCATCTGATCTTGTACTAAAAATATTTATTCTATTTATTTTTCTCTTTTTCCTATCCATCCTGAATGTAGCCACTATCGATGCTGATGGACAGGGATTTTGTCAAGGTGGATTCAGTATTGACTTTACAAAGGTATGTGGGTTTTTTTTCCTCAATTCCTCCTACAAGTCAGCAAACAGTTGCAAGTTAACAACCACATACAAGCACAGCTATGACAAAACTAAATGTGAACTACCATTCCTGGGGGAAAGAATCAAAACCAAACTCATTCTTGTAAATAAACAAAAGAATTTCAACCCACTCAGATATTATAAACTGGTTTTTCCCTTCATCTTCACAGCAGCACACTTCCATTTCTTGTAGAAAACATATCCTGAACAAATTATCCACTTTAGCTTCATGCTATAAACCTTTGTTGCATCTAGTCCTCAAGTGAAATAATCTGTAATAGTCAGGCTTTTGAGACACTTACTTTGAAGGGATTGGTGCATAGCTAGTGTTACTTCCTGAGAAAGGATAACTTATTGCTAAAGAGAACTAGTAAACAATGTTCTTGTGAATTTTATTTTGTTTTTCTTATCAGGGAGCAGAAATAGCTTTTTTTTTTTTTTTGTGCTGTCTTAGTTTATTTTACTTTTCTCCTTGCCTTCCATAGATATTTTATTTTTTCTTTTAAATTCACAATTACTTTTTAAAACTGTGCACAAATCTGAGAACTAACTGTAGTTTTTTATATGGTACAGCTAAATTGTTTAGCGTAGCCTGGACATGTTAAGACCACGCAAGTCCTGTTTGTGATGTGGAAATTTTTTGGGTTTTTCCCACCTTATAATGTCTTATTGTGTTATATCTTTTCACTATTTGCCCAAGGACACTCTTGTTTTCCTCCAGAGGAGAGTTTGCAAAGTGCAGTATAGGATTGTGTTTATTTTGCACGCATCCCTCAGGTTTACTGTGCAGACTTCAGCCCCAGTTAAGACCAACCTTGGGCTATAATCCAAAACCCCAGCTGAATGGGCAAGCCTGGCTATAAGGTATCTCCAAATCTCTGACCTAGATTTTTTTAGTGGTAAATATGGGAGGTTTTAAGATTAAAACCTGAATAAGTGGCTTAATTGTGCAGCAAAGGTTATGGCCCACTTCAGTATTTGAAGAATTCCCAGCACTGGGATAGCTAATCTGGTTGAAGTTTCATGAAATGGTTTGTGGACTGCCATTGTATCAAGGAATATGGAGTGAGAGAAATTATATTACAGCTTTTCTGAATTAAACTTTTCTAAAGATATGCTACAGAATGTGGCAGGGGCAGAAGATGAAATTAGGTTTATATGCTAACCTAAAACATGTTGTTGTTATTATCATGTAGCATTCCTATAATTTTCTCCTAATTGTATTTCTCTTGTCTTAGATATATGAGGGGGGAAGGGTCTATTGCAATAAAAGCAGAATTCTGCCTAGAATTTTAAATGGGTGAAATAGAGAAGCAAGTCACTGAAGGAATATTGTTTTTTTTTATCTCAGTGTTTTACATTACGTCTTTATGGTTCATGTGTGTTTTCTTTTTCTTTCTCCCTGCCCCTCCAAGGGAGACAGAGTGCTACTTGGAGGACCTGGAAGTTTTTACTGGCAAGGTGAGATACATCATTTAAGTCAAAGAAGTTGACTATTTGATTTTTCTCTTTACTCTCTTGGTCATTTGTGTCCTCACTCCTCCAACCACTGTCAAAGTCTTCATCAGTAAGAGAACTAACAGAAATAATTCTTCGTCCTTCAAAATACTTCTGAATAATCAAGGCAACCACAGGTTAAAACTGAAGTAAGAATTGTATGGATGTGTCATTTGTCTTTAAAATAACTCTATGATCGTTTTAAAGGTATTTTCCCAGAAATCTGAAATTTGTTTCCACCAGCAGCCTAAGTTTCCTCTAGGATATTTTGCTTTTTTTCAAAATCTACATGTTTTGTAATTTTTGACACATGCATGAAGTGTGTATTTTCAAATAGAAATGTACGCTTCAAAGAGAATTATCATTATTTTCTTTGACAGCAAAGATGTATTGCATTTGTTCATATTGATCTATTCATGCCATGGTGCAAATTTTGCCTCTGCCTGCACTGTTACACAGAACATTACCTATATATTTTGCTAATGTGGGCTTCAGTCAGTATTTGCAGGATCATTCCATGTTTTGCTATAGCTTTTTGTTCAAAAGATGATGCTGCTACTATTAGGACATAGCTGCCAAACTCTGCTGCCTGTTTTATTTTAATGCAAATACTAAGTTTATAAAAGATTTTCTGTATCACGCCAGCCTACATGTAGAAACAGCAGCACAGGAAGCTTGTTTCCGGTGCTACATTTTGAATTCTGAACAAAATGGAACATCCTGAGATGCTAGAGGGGTAGTTTCCCTATACTTCATACACATATGAATATGTATGTGAAGTAGGTTCTCTTCTGAAAACTTTTCATGATTCAAGATTTAATTTGAACTCAAAGAAAAGAACGTGATGAAATCACCACCTAGATGCTGGTGAAGTGAGAACAGAAGGCAATAATTCACTATGCTCATCTCATTAGCTTCTTGACTGCTGTATTAAGCTCTCATGTTACGGTATTTAGACAAGGAGCAACAACTCAGGTCTGTGGTTCCATAAGCATATGCTTACTGTTACCTAACTGGGCAGACTCATTTAAGTCCTGGCTTTCATGCAGCTTCTGTTTTCAGTGAAAACTTTGTGTGCTTCTGGTTACATCTGTGCATAAATTTTGCTGAAGTTGGATCCAAATTTTCATTTATATCCTTTCTAGTACTTCTGCTGTTGCTTATTTTCTGGTCAGTATTGGGGAAAAGTTGTTTCTTTAGAAGCAAGCAATCTGTAAATGAGTTCTGTTGCTTACTGAATGAATGCACACACATTTTATTTGTCATTTTAAACTGTTTTCTTTCTCTTTAGGCCAGCTGATTTCTGATCGAGTAACAGAGATTGTGGCTAAATATGACTCCAAAGTCTACAGTACAAAATATGATGAACAGTTAGCAACCAGACCTGCCAGTGCTGCTTTTGATGACAGCTACTTGGGTGCGTAGTTTGAAAAGGAAGAAAACCTAGCTGTACTTGAAAAACTCCCTTGCCCTATTTATATTTAAGTCTAAATCGTACTACCATTAATTCATCATTTGAGAGAGAACTAAAGAGCTACATACCTGAAAATGCAGTAATTTATGCATGATGGAAATAAGGTATCTTGATTCAAAAAACACTTGATGACAAAATAAATGGAAATATTTCCATGATTTTTTTTGTCTCTATGACTCAGGCTGAATATGGGAATGGCTGAAGTATGATTTTTATGTGAGGTGTTATTTTTTATACCTATTTTTTTAGAAAAGCAGCTGTTTCTAAATAATCTACCAAAACAAAATAAAAATAAAATGTTAAAGAATCATGTTTTGGAAGAAAAATAGAGTCCCTTAGAGGAGTGGGAAGTTATCATTTAGCTTCATATATGTCTAACTGGGTTCAGAAAAAAACAAGGATAGACTAAGATCGTTCCCAGGATGATAATTTTAAAATTTTCATCCTCTGATCTCAAATTCATGGATGTTGATGAATTATAGTGTACTTACGTAGCTGTTCATAGTCTAAGCTACTTAAAGGCAATATTTATTCCATTGTGTTTTAAGGTGAAGCATACAGACCTATGAAGAGTGTAAAGAGATGAAAGTTTTAGTGAGGTTTTTAAAATTATTTACTAATTTTGTCTGTTGATCAGGTTATTCGGTGACTGTTGGAGACTTCAATAGTGATGGCATAGAAGGTAAGACCTTTGCATCAGTAAAAAAATCATGTTGTTAGGCTGGGCAGGTCTTTCAAATAAATGGTATAGAACAACTGATGTAGTGCGCAGGAAAATGCATAAAGCGCTAGCAATGAACAACTCTGTTCAAGCAAAGCCGTTGCACTTTGGGACCTGAATGTTATCTGGGTGTCTTGCTTTATGTTTCAGACTTTGTATCAGGAATCCCAAGAGCAGCAAGAACTTTGGGCATGGTAGGAATTTTAAGTTTTAAATTTTTAAATTTAAAACTTTACCAAAAAGAACCCCCAAAATAATTGCATTGCTGAAATGTGTATTTCTTCATGTGCAGGTGTCTATTTATAATGGGAAAAACATGTCTTCCATGTACAACTTCACTGGAGAGCAGGTATGTAGCTTTGAGTGTAGTGGGTGACGGGGAGGCTATTCCTATGGAAAGATGACACGTTGGGACAGTATTTAGGGTACTAGAACATAAAATATTTTGTATATTATTAGCTTATTTGCCAAATAAAAAAAAAAGTCTGTAAGAATCCTAAAAGTACGTGTTCTGTAAGTTCCTATTTTGTAGTACTACTTAGAAAAACAATCTTATTTAAATGAAGGAAATGCTGCCTATTTTAAGAATTAGGAAGGACTGGATCATGAAATGGAGAATGGGGAAGGTAACTCATCAGTTCACTTTCTAACAGAGTAAGGAAGAGAAAGGAAAATAAAGACAAAAATTGTGGTACATATCATTATCTCACTAGCATCTTTTCTATAGAACTTTATGTAAACTTGTTTGTGTGTTTATATCAGTAAAACTCACAAGTTTGGTTTAAATTTTGTTTTCCAGATGGCTGCTTATTTTGGGTATTCAGTTGCTGCCACAGATATCAATGGGGACAAGTAAGTGCCCTCTTCTCCCAGCTGCCACCCAACTTGTTTTTGGAAAGGGAAAAAAAAAGCTTTTATTAAAGTCTTTCCTCCAATATAGATTTCTGTCTTCATTACTGACTAAACACGTATCTGTGCAACACACTTTCTTGCTAGCACTCAACTGAACATAAGCCAGCAGTGTGTGCTCACAGTCTAGAAAGCCAATTGTGTGCTGGGCTGCATCGAAAGAAGTGTGACCAGCAGGTCAAAGGAGGTGATCTGCTCTTGTGAGAACTCACTTGGAGTACTGTGTGCAGTTCTGGTGTTCTCCTCAACCTAAGAAGGACATGGAGCTGTCAGAACAAGTCCCGTGGAGGCCACAAGGATGATAAGGGTGCTTAAGCACCTCTCTTATGAAGACAGGCTGAGAAAGTTGGGTCTGTTCAGCCTGGAGAAGAGAAGCTGCATGGAAACCTTGGAGCAGCCTTCCAATGTCTGAAGGGGGCCTACAGGGATGCCTGAGAGGGACTCTTCATCAGGGACTGTAGCAACAGGACAAGGGGTAATGGGTTTAAAATTAAACAGGGGACGTTCAGATTAGATAAGCTTTTTACTGTGAGGGCAGTGAGGCACTGGAACAGGTTGCCCAAAGACGTGGTAAATGTTCCATGCCTGTCAGTGTTCAAGTCCAGGTTGCACGGTGCCTTGGGTGACATGATCTAGGGTGAGGTGTCCCTGCCCATGCAGGGGGCTTGGAATTAGATGATCCTTGCCTTTGGGGTCCTTTCCAACCCAAACCGTTCTATGATTCTTAAACATTTTCTTTAACAGTTGTAGATTTTTTTTTTTGTATTTATTTACACAAATACATATGTGTATTCACATGCTTTAGATGCATTAAATTCTAGTATATTTGTGCTTACTTAGTCAATAAATATTTGCCCTCAGTTACAATTTAAAGATAGGTAACTTTCATCTTATTATTGACTTCAGTGCTGAGTCAGTCCTTCTAACGGTTGCTGAAGAGAAGGAAGCTGAATTTTCATGTTATTACTGAAGAAACTTACCTTTTTTTTGTTCCAGTTACACAGATTTGTTAATTGGAGCCCCTCTTTTTATGGATCGAAGTTCTGATGGGAAACTTCAAGAGGTCGGCCAAGTTTCCATTTGCCTTCAACGAGCCTTTGGAGGGTTTCAGATCACAAAGCTGAATGGTTTTGAGATATTTGCAAGATTCAGCAGTTCTATTGCACCTCTAGGGGATCTAGATCAGGATGGCTTCAATGGTAGGACATCATTTATCGATCAGTATTTTCCATTCAAAGATGCAATCTAGACAGCACACTGAATGTGGATTCTGCACGCAAACATTAGGCATTCTTAATCATGACTGAATGTTGGACAATAAGGTCTAGACTCTTTTCGATGCTTGTATGCTACTCCCAAGAATGCTAACAGGACTTACATGTACGCATCGAGCAGAGACTATACCATTTAAACAACATGGATTCTTTTAGCTGTTACACTGATCAGTTTATTACTTTCTAGGTGATAAGTACAGTAGAAACTTCAGTGAAATATCTGATTCTCCACTGTGACTTGTTAGGACATCTCCAATATAATTTTCCTGTTTCCATTGCTTAAAGCCGATTTTCCTCTTCAGGTGACTGAAAAGAAGGTTTTTGTTCAGAGATCTAGTTAAAAATTATCTGATAGAAGAGATTTTCCTGAGAAAAGTCTAGACAATCATGTAGTTTGGAGACAGAAACTTCCAGGAATACTAGGGAGAACTTTGTTATGCAAGTCATACTCCAGTGTTGCTGAAAGAGTGGTAGGAATTTGGGTTCTGCAAGAAAATGCTCATATTTGGTTTTCCATTCTGCTTGTAAGCTAAGTATTTTCTGAAAGATCAAAATTTATAATAGGCTAATATTTCAAATTCCCAGGCAGGTCAAATTTATTTTTTAAATGAAATCATAAAATCATAGTATTACAGGATAGTTTGGGTTGGAACTTTAGTTGCTAAAATTATACAGTTAGTATGAACATGCAATATCACTGCAACTATTTACAGAAGACATTGGAAAGATTATAGCTGATAGCCAGAAATGTGGTCACTTGAGATTATCCAAAAAATGTTTTGATTCCATCACGCTTCAATCTGAAATACACTATAGGTGAGAAAATCATAGCAAAATTTGTCTCTTTTTTATTAATTTGCTATTATTTAGTCTATTTTTTTAAGTCTTATTTTTTCCTGCTCTGTTTCATTTTGGGAGTGTTAATTAAAATGCTTTCCATCACAGTATGGTGCAAGATTGGAATTTTTACTGTTTTCATAAAGTTTGTAAAGATGAGTCAAAAATACTAAACGGTAAACTTTTGAGTCCTTGTTCTTTTCATGAAATTTTCTCAAATTTGCAGAAAAAGTAACATGTAACATAATGTATATTGTTTCATGTTTAGTCTTTGAACCAACTGTGAAAATGTTTAATTTGGATCTTGTACACTTGTAAAGCTGTCCTTACAGACATTACATGTCCAATTAGCATTTTGTTTTACTCTTTATTAGTCATTGATAATGAGTACTCCCAAATTTATTAAGCTTTAACAGATAGCATAATGACACTAACTGAAAGTTGTCCATAAAACACATTGCCAAGCCATGATCAAGATAGACTGGAATTTGGTATTTACTGTTGTTATAGGCTGATTCAGATTTTCCAGAATTATTAGAAGTGTCACACCCTGTGGAGTAACCTCTGTATGTTAATGAAATGGGCTGATAGTCCCTCTTAGTTTTGTGATTTGATGTCAGCAATGACTAATTCTGGGTGTTTAATATTCCCCAGCACATCTCAAATCTGTAGGATTTGGCTGTCAGTTACTGGAGTGTAGAAGTGTTTGTAGAACTATTCCTTGCCCTTCTCCTCTCCCTCCCTAAGTCTGTGATATATGATCTTGTTAAACATTTATTTTCTCTCTACTGACACACAGTGAAACTGTAATATCAAAAATTAAGAAATTATTGAAGTAAGCACTAGTACATTCTCCTAGTGTCTGTCTGGAGATGTTGATGATTGTTCTTTTGGTTTACAGATATTGCAGTTGCTGCACCATATGGTGGAGAGGACAAGAGAGGACTTGTCTATATCTACAATGGAAGAGCAAATGGTTTGAATGCAGTCCCATCTCAAATTCTTGAAGGGCAGTGGGCTGCTCGCAGTATGCCACCCAGTTTTGGGTACTCGCTGAAAGGAGCTACAGATGTGGACAAAAATGGATACCCAGGTCCTTTGCACTAAACGTCACTTTAGGATAACTTCATAGTAGCCCCACCGTCTCACTGACAGCATATTTGAAAAAACAGATTGTAATGCATAATATTTCTCCCTTCTTCCTAGATTTGATTGTTGGAGCCTTTGGTGTTGACACAGCTGTTTTGTATAGGTAAGTATCCCTTTATGCTTTTACATTACATGCAAGCAAAGCTCAGTGGCACTTTTGAGTTACAAAATAAAGCAGCATCAAGGGGAGTCTGTAATTGTGCCACTCCACATTCCAAGCTGCTGGAGGTCAGAAAAGGTTACACTACTGTTTTCATTGAGTGAATCTACAGTCTGTCTAGTATTTATCTTTCTCAATAATCTATATTTAAGAGATAATACAAATAGGATGTCTTCAAGGCTTTCAAAGTGACAGTTTTCTAGATTCTGACACATTCAGGGTGCTGCTAACAGTTAAACTGCAGTCCTGATGTTCTCATCCATAATTGCTCATTTTGGGAAAATAATTTGTGTGTGCTAGAAAGGGATAGAACTTCCTCTTAACACAATTGCCTGTGTTCTGCCTCTGATAGTAATGAAGGGACATGGAAAAGCTTCCTGCTTTTCCCTAATCTACTCAATGATTATTTGTTATTCTTGCAGTTTTACTAAATATTGTCTTAAGTGTGCATATGCATATTTCACAATTTGATGGGCAAGGTATTGTCTACTATGGTGTTGAATGCTGTTCAAGAGGATGTTTTCTTTGCAGGGCTAGACCAGTTATTCGTGTAAATGCTGCCCTGGAAGTTAATCCAACCATTCTAAACCCAGAGAACAAAACCTGTTCACTATCAGATGAAAAGGTTTCTTGGTAAGCAGGATATATTTGTTTTCCTTTGTGGAGAGGGATGTTTTTGGTGTTTATTTTCATAAGCTTTCAATTTTGAAAGGATTCAGGAAATCTAGTTAGCTAATTAAAAAGGGCTATCAAATATAGGTATTTCTGAAAGAACAGACAACAAATACAAAATAAGAACTTTGACAACAGTGGAGGGTCCAGCATTCTCAATAGATGCTAGATTGAATCCCAAGTTACATCCCACCTGCAGAGATTGCCAGTTGTCTGTGTTGAGTAGACTAAGATCTTCCCAAGATGGTAATGGATTGCTCAGCTTTTGTAGTGTTTTTACCCATTAACTTACTTTTTAGATGAGCTCATGGAAAACATATTTGGGAAAATGATCTGCTCTGCAAACTGGTTTTGGTTCTTGTTCCTGTACTCTTCCTTTCTAGTGCTAACTTCCTTTTTAACTTGGTATTCCAGTTCCTTCTAGCTTTCAAAAAAATAAATGAGCCACATTTGATTTCAGGAATAAACACTCTGCTTCACATGCTATTCCTGCATGTATTAAGATTCCAAAGCTTTGCATTGCTTGCATTGCTGTCTACTTACTAATAGGTTATAGTTTCTTCCCCACTAGTAGAAAATAGTTTTTTGGAGTGAGCTAGAGTCTCAGAATACCTTTGAACTGAGAAAAATAGTAAAGAATTTTAGAAGAAAATGAGACAAAAAGTGTGTGAAATTAATATTTTCTTTTCCTCCAAAACAGCTTCAAAGTAAAGTTCTGCTTAAAAGCAGATGGCAAAGGAAAGCTCCCTAATTCACTCAGTAAGTTCTGCTAATTTAAAAACTTCTAAAGTCTTTTTATATATTGTTTGCAGATATGAGCACTGGTCGCTGTTCTTCATTATTGTTGCCTACCCTTTACAGCACTGTACTACCAGTCTGGTAACCATGTACATCTATATATGTCTTCAGCAGGTCTTTTGCTAAAGTTGTGTTGAAGTCAGTGGGATTTTAGCATACCTGAGACTTCAGACTTATGTTTGACCACTTGGTGGAACTAGTCTTGGAAAATCCTTTGTATTACAGAATTGAGATCACCTCTCGTTGAGGGGAGTTTTAGAAAAGAATATTCAAATATGTACATTGTTAGGCCTGAAAAATATGGACAAGCAACAAGGGACTTCTCATAATTCTTTTGAAATCATAACCTTATGATTGATACCATTAATTTTTTTATCAGGTTTTCTGGATCAGACTCAGGAAAAGTATGTTTTAAACAGGTTTTTAAGTTACCTTTAAGAGATTTTGTAGTGTGGCAGACAGCCTGCTACAATCAGGTTTCATCTACTGATTCTAGAATCGTTTCCTTATTTTCTGTATGGCATGTATAGAGGTGTTATGATCTGGGAAGATTCATACAAATGGCTGTTACATATTTTAAATTTCATTATCTATATTAAATATTCAAAGTAATTAGATTAGCAATACAGTTACATGCTGTAATGTGTTACATTCAAGATTGCCTTATTTTTTTTGGGGGGGGGGGTGGTGGAATTTAACTTGTTCATCAGTCCTATAGCAATTAAAAATGTATCAGTGCTCTTCCTAGAATCATAGAATGGCTTGGGTTGGAAAGGACCTTAAGATCATCTAGTTCCAACCCCCTGCCATGGGCAGGGATGCCTCACCCTAGACCAGGTCAGCCAAGGCTCTGCCTAACCTGACCTTGAATGTTTCCTGTATGTTTCCAGTGTTTAAGGAAAAAGCAGAGACCAATTTAGGACAACAACCATGCCTATTGGTTACTGTTTTGAGAACTAATGTAGAAACAGATTCTTATCTTGAAGGAAGGGGAAGATTTAAAATTTCCAAGTACTAGGTTTTATTGTAGTTGAAATCAGCATTCAGCTCCATTTCTGATGAGAATCTGTAGTGTTTTTAATTGAATGAACTATCCCTAACATAACTGCTTTGGATTGGACAGATTTCCAAGTGGAGCTGCTGTTGGATAAACTTAAGCAGAAAGGAGCTATAAGGAGAGCTCTCTTTCTCCACAGTAAACAGCCTAGCCACTCTAAGAATATGACTATTACCAAGGGGGGCAAAATGAATTGTGAAGAACTCGATGCCTTTTTGAGGGTAAGCAGCCATTTATGTTTTAGGAAAATAATTTTTGGTGCATTGTCAATTACAGATTCCTTGTGTTAGATGTTTAGAAAAACAAAAAGAAAAAAGAAATGCTAGAGAAACTTCGTGCCCCACATAGACCTAAAACTACTAAAGCCATATGTCTGTCATGAGTTATCACTTCGGTCAGAGTATGAATGATGGGTACTTATGGTGGCTAAGGTTTGGTCACTAAATGGATTGGAAATTCAATTCTGAGCTTTATTATGGACTTCCTGGACAAGTCATCTGGGCACAAAATTATAATTTGAAGGAATGTGAAAGTCAGCAAGCAGAGGTTGTTCTTCCACTTTGGAGGTAAAATGTAAAGAAAAATATGGATCTGCATCTAAAAGGTAAAGATCAGCAAGTAACGGAGGGGACAGAGAAGGCTGAAATAGGAAGCTTATTTTTTCTCAGTCTGTTTTAGTTCCCACGAACGTGGACAGATGCTAACACAATTAAAAAGTGTAACCCAGTAGAAGAAGCACTGGCTGAAATAGCTACATTTTCAGATGTCTTTGCTATGAACATGCAGCTTAGATTTATCTGAGTGCTTATAAATTAAACAAACAATCCTTTCTTAAAAAAAAATAAAAAATAAAACCCAAAACAAATCCGCAAAACTAATAAAAATACTAGTAATCATTAAGGATTCATGGAGGAGAGATAATACCTTTCCTTGGCTGGCCTTGTGAGTGGGGTATACATGGAAATACATATCCGAGATCATTAGTAAAGCTTTAACACTTTTCCACCTGACATTCTCATAAAGAAAGTAATGACCCATGACCTTTATGAAATTACGTTACATTGGAAGCAGAACCATTTGAAAATTATTATCAACAGGTTTCTGCCCATAGAAGATAGCTTCTGAAGTAAGATCCTGCAATGAGCTCTTTTAGAGTCAGTAATTTTCATTCTTCTCATTTTTGAAAATAATGAAGCAGAGTTTATAGTGATAAAAATCTGTGACTTACATAAAGCAAAGAGACAGTTTGTAAGATTACTGAAAGGCAGGATCAATATCTGATAAACAATGATTTGAAATGAACAATATGGAAGTCAGCAACTCAAAGTGTAAAGTAATAATTTTAGGAGGGGAAAAATCACACGTCCACAGGTGAATACCTGTGAGGGATCTTGAAAGCATAGTGAATTTTTCTGACAGGGAAGAGTGAGATTGTATAGCCCTTTAGGCTCCTCACTGTTACAGTTCTATGACTTAATACTTCTGTATGCTCCAGTTTTGCATTTGTAAAACAGGCATGCTACTGCTAAAACTGTCCATCTTCAAAGTTGGCACTGCAGATTTTCTAGTGTGGAAAGAGCTCAGAAGTTTTAGTGTTGTTTTGGCTTCCTCATTCCTATTATAATATGAACAATAAATAAAAATACTGCTCAGAATTTGTTCTCAGGATGACTGTTTGTTACGTATAGAGACTTCTGAAGGATATTTTTTGTTATTTTCTTCACAAGTTCTAATTGTAATTCAAATTTTGGTTTCATCAGGATGAATCTGAATTTAGAGACAAACTAACTCCCATTACTATCTTTATGGAATATCGTCTGGATTACAGAACAGCTGCAGATGCAACAGGATTACACCCTATCCTCAACCAGTTCACTCCTGCTAATATGAGCAGACAGGTATACTTCTTACACAATGTGTGATGACAGAACGCAGAACATATTTTCAGCCTTCAAGACTCAAGTTCATTCTAGAACTTCTGAAAAATTAAGACACCAAAATATACATGTAGGCTTTAGTCTTTGAATTATGGAAACATTGATGGTTATTGTATGTTTGTCTGTTTGTCTTCTCTTTTCTTCCTTCTCTGTCAAGTTTCTTTTTTTTTTTTTTACTTCCTTTTCATGCATATAATGAACAGTTCTCTGGAGAAGAGCAGATAGAGTGTTATTAAAGTTGTCAGTCTTGAAGGATTGGAGTATTTCGTCCAGTGCTCCTGCTATGCTGCTATATGTATATTATGTTTATCCGTATAATTCTAAGGTAATAAGCATAGTTTTTCTATTTCTGTCCATTATACAGACTTTTGCACTTGTTTGTAAAGAGGATAGTGGGTATGCAACTCAAATGAACAGATTATTCAGAGGAAACACAATTAATATCTGTAGACATCAGTCCTACAGTTGCAGTGTGTCAGGATGAGGCACAATACCCCCATATATAAAAACTCATTTGTTCTCTTCTGAGACTGAGTTGAAGATCTCTCATAACCAGCTATTTAGAAAATTTTTATTTGGTGGTGAAACAGCATTATTGAAAATATATGTTGGAACAGATGCAGGAATTCTTACAACAATATGTATTTGATTTTTGCATAGGCACATATTCTGCTGGATTGTGGTGATGATAATGTCTGCAGACCAAAACTGGAGGTTTCAGTAGAAAGGTAAATACATGAGAAAAATACTACATGGAAAAATAACTTCCCTACTTCAATTATAAACTTCAAGAGCTTTTAATACTTCTGTTAAAATGTGTTGAAATAAGTAGGACTCCTTAGTGTATACTATCTAAACTCATACTTATTTGTTTTAAAGAAAACCCATTTTCTGCTTTGTAACCTAAAGTTTTTAGCACGTAATACAGCGAGAGCACATACCCCCACCCTATCCCCCATTGTAAGTACACAGTATTTATTTGTATGTTTGCTAAGCTGGACATGCATGGCAAGCAAAAATCAGTATTAGCTTCAATTGTACCATTGTTCTGTCATATAACACTAGACAGACACATGAAGATGTGAACAGGCATGATTTTATCCAGCAAGGGGCAGACTAGAGCTGTGTTGTTACATCTATGAAAAAAATTGTGGGTAATATCTTTTATTAAACCTGGAAAAAAGGAACAAGTGTCAACTTGTAATTCTTTCGTAAGTCTGAGCTTTTTGTTCTTTGTATGCCCAAAAGCCATTCTAGGTGTATTATCTCTACTCAATAACGTTATCTGTTGGGGTTTTTCATGCCCTTAGTGCAGAGCTATAGCATGCGCACATGTATGTAGTTAGTACAGTTCACAAATATGCTAATTCATGCAAATGCTTCAGAAACATTTTGTATCAGTGCAGATACTGTTAGGTTTCCTTGTAGTTGGTGAAATTAAAATACATTGGACAGATACCCTTTTTGTGTCTGGAACAAATGTATTACCAGAGGTCCTGGGTGTATTCTGTTGTTGAGCCTTCCATCAAAACGTTATAAACTTTCTATCTTTGCTAAGTAGGCATGTAATTCAAAATGTATACAGTGATTTAGCTGTTCATAATTGTTTGTTCCTTGTTAAAAAAAGGTGTTGGTGGTTTTGTGGTTTACTGTAAATTTTGTAGAACAGATTTCTAAAAGCCAGCATGTAATGTTTGCTCCATTTCTGTGATTATAGATACAGGGTTTTTTAAAAAATGTGTAGAGCTCTCTTGATACTCCTGAAGCATAGGTGCTGCCTCTACATTTCTCTAATGTCTTGTGCAATTTCAGAATGTCTCTTGTTTCTCTAAGTTCAACCAGTTCAATACAGTTGAAAACCTGAATGCAAAGCTCATTTTTGCATTTGTTGTTTTGTAGTGATCAGAAGCAGATCTATATTGGTGATGACAATCCCTTGACGCTAATTGTCAGTGCTCAGAATCTAGGAGAAGGAGCCTATGAAGCAGAACTCTTTGTCATCGTTCCACCCCAAGCAGATTTCATCGGTGTTGTTCGTAACAACGAGGTAAAATTCCAACTATCTTTCTTCTTTGAGTAGTCAGATTTCAGGTGCTGCTATGGAAGTTTTTGGGAGAGGGTTCATTAGTAGTGTTTTTTATGCTTTGATCCTAAAGTAAAGCACTGAAAAAATGATAAGGCTCTTCCAAGCCTCAAGGCCATATAATACCTGGTTGGATGGTTTCAATTTGAGAGCCACTGCCAAGAACAAAGGAGAATCATCTGTGTGTTGGAGCTTGACACACAGAGTTTATCTGCTACAAGACTTTATTTGAACTGTACCCTTATTTAAATTTAGATTTAGCATCTCCTGCTAGGTGTAAACAGCTGGACACCTGCGAGGCAAAAAGTGATACTGGGTATCACTATTCTCCTTATCTAAGTATGTAGAAAGTTTTGCGTGTCAGTTATCCTAACTACACAGAATATTAAAATGTGTTTCCTGATTTTCCCTTGTATTAGAAAATGTCTGTATAACTTCTCTTTTACTGAATACATGTAGGTGTAGTCCAAATTTTGGTTTAGCCCATTATAGCTAATATATTGTGTAGTAATAGTAATATATTTTCATTTTTTCTTCATCATTTTCTTCTTCATTATTTGGTTTAATCTATGACAAATAAATGTATCTGTAAAGTCACGGAATCTTAAGGGGAAAACTGTTGTTGCCCTACATCAAAGGTTTCCAACTTGGATATACAACCACATCCTTCATACATGTTGGACCATGCCTTGCTTTGGTTCTCCAGTTTGCCTCTGCTATTCTAAGTGCTTTGTGATGTGGCTTTGTCCAAAATCTGATACCTCCTCTAACACGTCTTTTTGAGTAAGCTAGTAAGAATTCATGTTATTTTGCATTTGAATCTTTATTTTCTTATGGAGAGTTTGCACAATTGCCAGAGTTTCCTCACATAGGTTTTAAAGAATCACATGGAGAAATGCTTTAGGTCACAAAAATCACCAGTGATACCCAATGTAAGAATATTGAATTTCTCTTTTTTGTGACTTTGGAAAGAGCATCTGTCTCATATCAAAAATATCTGTCTCCATGGAGACTTTCTGTCGTGGTTCAAGCCCAGCCGGCAACGTGAACCCACGCAGCCGCTCGCTCATTCCCCCCCCTCTTCCTTCCTCCCCCCCGCTCCCGGAGGGATGAGAAGGAGAATCGGAGGAATGTAACTCCCACGGGTTGAGATAACAGCACTCCAGTAACTAAGGTATAATACAAACCACTACTGCTACCAATAATAATGATAAGAGGAATAACAAGGGGAGAGGACACAACCGCTCACCACCCGCCGACCGATACCCAGCCCTACCCGAGCAGCGATCTGGGCCTTCCGGGTAACTCCCCCCAGTTTATATACTGGGCATGACGTGCTGTGGTATGGAATACCCCTTTAGCCAGTTTGGGTCAGGTGTCCTGTCTCCGCTTCCTCCCGGCTTCCCCTCCTGCCTGGCAGAGCATAAGACTGAGAAAGTCCTTGGTCAGAGTAAACATGACTGAGCCACAACTAAAAACATCGGTGTGTTATCAGCGTTGTTCCCAGACTGAAAGTCAAAAACACAGCACTGCACCAGCTACTAAGAAGGAGAAAAATGACTGCTATAGCTGAACCCAGGACACTTTCATACTTAAGATTTTATTTAATTTTAGTGCTTGACTGTGTTAGGACTGAGAAATTATATTAAAACTGACACAGCGTATCTAGAACTTTTCTCCAGACTTTCGTCCAGGTCTCCAGCTGTAAAGAATGCCATTCCTTAATACTTTTTTTTGCTGTATTGCAGGCTTTAGCAAGACTGTCTTGTGCATTTAAAACAGAGAATCAAACTCGCATGGTAGTTTGTGACCTGGGAAATCCCATGAAAGCAGGAACTAAGGTAAGGTTTGGTCCAACAGGTGTCTGGTAGATCAAGCAGTACAGTCAGCATTTTTCTTAATCACCATCGTGTCTGGGCAGGATTTTACCCCCAGGAATTTAAAATTAGATGTAGCTGACATTTAGCTGCCCACATGTTTGGCTAGTTCAGTGGTAATTTGTTTTAGCTTTTTGGCTAAATTAAAGGCTGAAAGGATTGTTAATGAGTTATAACTCAAAGTGAGTAGTTCATTGAACAGTGGAATTAATGAACTCTGATGCCTCTTCAGTTTGTCTTTAGATTTATTGGGTATGTATTTTTAATATATAACAAAGAGCTAGCTATTAACACACCTTTATTTTAGTGGAAACCTAATAATACTTCTCTCTTCTGCTTTGTTTCATGGTTTGAGAGAGAGTTGTGTCTAGTTGAGACCTCTGCACATCCACCAAATGTAGCTGGAATTTGAAGAATTAAATAGCTATTAGTGGGACCTAGTAGATACTAAGATGATATGATGCAGTAAGTCTTATTTTCCAAGGAAATAATGTGAAAATCAGGCATGAGTATGAACAGTTTGAAGGTGCTTTTCTTTCAAGAGACATTTTGTATAGATGAATAAATGTTATTCCCAAAGTCTTTCAACGTAGATCAAGCTGAACTATACAGATGTTGAAGCAACTATCATGCACTGACATAGAACAAACTCTGGGAACTGAATTTAGAATCATTAGTGTGCTCTGTTCTTCAGGCTACAGTGCTTTTTGTAACACATAGGGAGGCTCAGTTATGTGTAGAAATGGCTGAAGTAAGGGGGGTGAGCATGATGTAAATCTTACGTTTCTGTTTTTTGGTAGTGATGCATTGGCTGCAATCTAGAGAGGACCGTACGTTTCTAGTCTTCATGAAGTGAACAAGTTTTATTTGCCAGTTCTCTGTGTGTGCTCTCTTATGACTACAAGCCTCAAGCAATTTTGCTGTAGTATATTATTTTGTTGTAGTATTAAGAAGCTTTTATTGTGTATTTTATCATGCTTCCACTAAGCCATGATGATTTTATTTCTAAAGCTATTAGCTGGCCTGCGTTTCAGTGTGCACCAGCAGTCTGAAATGGATACCTCTGTGAAGTTTGATTTGCAAATTCGAAGGTATGGAAATCTAGGAATATGTACCTCACCTGGTAGAAAACGTGCTGCGTAAATACACTGTGAACTAAGTAGTTAGTGTCACTCTGGACTAATTCTCTGGTCTTTGTTTCATACTCGCTTAAAAAATAAACACACCCTTTAGACGAATTTTGTGTTCTAAAATAGAGTAAAAATGTAAGAAAAGACAGTTTTCTGTCTGAATGTAATTTATTTTGTTTACAGCTTTTAGACAGGCCATGGCACAAGTGAAATACTAATAATGAGGAACAAAACCATTTAGAGCTTTTCAAGAAAAACTGTATTTTTCTACCTGCATACCATTGTTATCTGGCACTTGTGCAGTGCCACAGAATGACTGTGCCTTTGGGTTTCTAGCCGTGTTTTAGAATTGATGTTTGAACTCTGAATTCCTTCTGAAGTAAAGCCAGAATTTCAAATCTTACGTATTTTGAGGGTGACAGTTATCAGCCTTTCAGAAAAGGCAATGTATGCAATGATCTGAGCAGAAACAGTGTGCAGTGAACCATTTAAAGTGTTTTACAATAGCCAGCATAAGAGAGTCTAAAAATTAAATAGAACAAAACAGTAGTGTTCCTGTTAATTATAAGATGAGCACAGCACTTTGATATACATAGAGGATATAAATCTGAATTTACACCTCCTGGAGATTATGTAAGATTTGGAGACCTGATCGATAGGAGTATCTTTACCCAATACAGTTTTATGTTGCTTAACGAAGAGTACATATAGACCTGTTTGTTCTCCCCCATGGTGGAAAAAGTTTTTGTTTGTTTGGTGGGGTTTTTTTTATCATTTAAGGGCTGCTTTTTTTTTTCTCCCCCCTCCCTCCCCGTGTATAAATTATTCTCATCCACACTTGGCTACAAGGATTAAATTTAAGTATAAGATAAACTAAGATAAAATTAAGTTTAAACCTGCCATTCTATTCTAATGATACAGTGATCCATACTGATCAAAGGCCATTAAATATATCTTTGCTCTCACATTGCTGTGTGTTCAACCGTTTTCCCCTCTTCTCCATCAGCTAATAGGCTGTGCCAGTGCACATATTAGTATTTACAGATCAGGAAGAAAACACAGTTGCATGTATTTGTCAATTACAGCAGCAGTGAAGAATAGTTAGATGATCTTTCTGAAGGAAATTGTTTGGCTAAATAGACAGAATAATCATATGTGTCCCAGGAGATCAAGATTCTGTTCCCAGCTCCACTTTGAGAGGAATAGGAGTTTTCCCTGTATTTCTTTTTCCCTGTTTACAAACAAAGTCCAAAGAAATTTTATGTATGAATGACTCTACGTGCCTTGGTATCTGTTATCTGTTGGTGTATCTCAAGTGTAGGAATCAGATGTAAACTGGCTTAAACACTGTAAAGAGGGGTAATCGAAAGTCGCCCTAGCATACTTTTCCGTCCTGGGACTAGTTTGAGGCCAGCAAGTCCCTGCGCAAAATACGTGTCATAACAGTGGAACTTAGGGCTCTGCTAGCTATAGATATGGTGTTATCCCACAGCACTAGCATTTGAATTTTCTTACATGTGGCAGGCTAAGGATGGAGTCAGCATGAGCTCTGTGTACTTCATCAACTTCCGCCTGCTGAGTGACCTCCAAACTGTGCTGAGGGTGGGGCTGTCAGGCATTTAAATGAGAATTTGCTGGAATCTGCTCCTTAGTTTTTAGTAATTGTGCTTTCCTACAGTGGCTGAAGAGTCATGGTGTTACATGCAATTGTTTTAACATTTGGGGTTTTAAATACTTATTTAATTTCAGAGATTAACTTTTATTTTCTCTTCAGTTCCAACCTGTATGATAATCTAAGTCCAGTAGCATTCTATCAGGCTGACCTTGCTATTTCAGCAGCTGTTGAAATTAGAGGGTAAGCATTGATACTATTTTAATAAATGTCTCCCTCAAATAAGTTTTATATATTTGCATCTTTATATTTAATTAACTTTCTTTCACATCTGTGTAAGTTTTCAGGAAGCCTTAGGGAATTTATAATGATAAAGAAAGTATGTTTCTCTCCATCCACCCTTTGAATTTTCAGATCTTAAATAATTCTAAATAATTACAAAATTAATTCCAAAAAGGAATGTTGTGCCTTTCTTACCAGAGGGTTTTTTTAGGAGAAGAAATAAAAATTGCCCCTCATTTTTGCAGTTGCACACTTTTCTCAAGGTCACTTTCCTCCTCCATGAACTGACTGGGTTTTCATCCAAAAACCTCTAAAACCTTTTTTAAAATCAAAGTTGAAAATCCTACTGAAGATAAGTTTGCAATGCCCTCAGCTTCTTCAGTCTTAAGCATAATATTAATATTGTAATGACTCCATTACCTCCATTACTGCTGCTTGCCACAGGTCTATACTTCACACCTAAAAGCTCTACAGTCCTTGGACTCTTGCTTAGCCAGTTAACCTCAGAGTCCAGTGTCATAATTTGTTTGAATTTCCACTGCATTCATTACTGTAGTCTACTTTTGTTACCGCCTGAGAGGCGTGGGGATGGCACAACTGAAAAGCATTACTGCTAGCTTCACTGTTCTCACTGCATGCTGAATTATTCTTATCACTGTACTGATAAGTCTCTGCATCATCAATATTTCCATTATCAAAGTATTTCACACTTTGTAGATGACTTGTATGTATCTTAATTCTGTTAATGGTTTACTAGATTTGGTAGGATGAATCCAAAGTTTAGGGCAGGAAAAAAAAAAGTTTCTGAATATAAGGCTTATGTTTTCGTGTAGAGAAGAAAACTGAACATTTAATATAAAAGCCCCTCAATCTCTTCTTTCTGGTTTTATATACAGAGGATGAAAAATTGGAGATTGTATTTTAAGCATGTTAATTTTTTTGAGATTTTCTAGTGAATTACTATCATCATTTATACTTAATAATAATGACTTGTTTGCTCTGATGTTTAGTGTGTCGTCTCCTGATCACATATTCCTTCCTATTGCAAACTGGCAGCCGAAGGAGAATCCAGAAACGGAAGATGATATTGGGCCTCTAGTGCAGCATATCTATGAGGTGTGCAGTTACTATTGATTTCAATTGCACAGTTCTGTGATAAATTAATTCTTTTTGGTGTAGCTTTTCTCTGGAGTAAATTACATTTTTTTTTCTTTATTTTGTTCTTGCATGGAAACAAAGATTTAATTTTTTTAATGCTGGGTCAGTAATTGGTGTCTGCAAGAAGGGTTAGAATGCTTGCAATTACTGTTACAGCTGTAGCCAAATAGAAGAGGCTGATTTTTTTACATCATTACACATCCTTTACTTCCTAGCCCTTTGAAATCTAGATAAAACATTTGAAGTAACTTGAACTCAGAAAATTACTCACACTGTAAATTATTTAGTATCCTCATTGGTATTCCAACTGTTCTGAAACATTATTGTAAAGTCTTTTGCCTTGAAAAAATTAAAGTATTTAAAAGTTCCTTAAAAGAATGATCATAGCCTTAATCTAGATTGTGTCTAGATGTTGTGTGAATAAGAATAGTTAAAAGTTAAAAATTGTTCAAGAATTTAAAAGACCATTTACCTAATGAAATTTAAGGATGTTTGTGTTTGTGCTCAGAGTATCTTGACTGAGACACATACACTAGCTGAGATTTGTGCAATAGACTTCCAAAAAAACCTAATTCCATATGGCTTTTCTTCGAAGTATTTTTTATCAAATACAGAAGTAATTTTAAGTTTTGCCTGTTGGGGGACTGAAGTTTAGCTACCACTTCTAGGTAAAATTGTTGATGCTATTGCCGTAAGTGGCTGGGGTAGGAGTAATGGCAGTATTATTTAAAATAAGAACTACATGCACAAAGAAGGCAGCATTCATTTTTTAATTTATATCTGTTACCTTTATTTTCATAATCAGCTAAGAAACAATGGTCCAAGTGCATTCAGCAAGGTGATGATGACTTTGCAGTGGCCTTACAAATACAAAAACTACACACTGTTGTATATTGTTCAGTATGAAATTGATGGTCCCATGAACTGCACTTCTGATATGGAAATCAATCCATTAAAAATTAAGGTAAGTATGACTTTCCTTTTGAGTGGAATAAAGTATGTTTGTTTATTTTGAAAACACACTCAAAATACCCAAATCCCTGAGAGTATCTTAACACTGTCTGGGTTATGTTTTCATCTGTTGCTGAGGAATGAGACTGTACTGTTTGATAGCACTTCTCAATGTATATAGCAGGTGAAATAAAAGGTAGACAATTGATTGTCAACCCAAAAATAAATTTGTCTTGTGTCGTGGTTCAAGCCCAGCCTGCAACTTGGAACCACGCAACCTTTCGCTCACTCCCCCCCCTCTTCCTTCCTCCCCCGCCTCCTGGAGAGATGGGGAGGAGAATCAGAGGAATGTAACTCCCACGGGTTGAGATAAGAGCAGTCCAGTAGCTAAGGTATAATACAAATCACTACTGCTACCGATAATAATGATAAGAGGAATAACAAGGGGAGAGGATACAACCGCTCACCACCCGCCGACCGATACCCAGCCCTGACCCGAGTAGCGATCTGGGCCTTCCGGGTAACTCCCCCCAGTTTCTATCCTGGGCATGACATGCTGTGGTATGGAATACCCCTTTGGCCAGTTTGGATCAGGTGTCCTGCCTCTGCTTCCTCCTGGCTTCCCCTCCTGCCTGGCAGAGCATGAGACTGAGAAATGTCCTTGGTCAGAGTAAACATTACTTAGCAACAACTAAAAACATCGGTGTTATCAGCATTGTAAATATTTTGGAGTTTATTTTTTGGAAGAAAATGGCACTATTTTTTTTTATTACTAGTTTATTTATCTAGGCCCTCATCCAAATGCCACAGAGGTCAATAGGGGTGTTTTACTTTTTCCGGTTCCTCCTGGACTTGTGTATGTCTGGACATGTGTACACATGCACAGGGGTGTATGGTACATCAGTACCATACTATTGCTATTTTTTCAGAGCTAAAACCAGAAATATTGAGGAAGAATCTTTAACAGACTGCAAAATTGAATTATTTATTGCAGTCTAGGAGTTTTATATACATGAAAAAGTTCTGAGTTGAAGAATAATTAAGATACTCAAGGCTGTGTTAATTCTCAATAGAAGTTTGCATCAGTGATCTGGTAAAGGCAGGAGTAACATTTTAATAACAGCTGTAGGTAAAGTCAGGGTCTGAAGAGTTGCTAGAATAGGAAGAGAGAAACCTGATCAATTATGTATTTTCTTCACCTTAATTTAGGATTCTTCAAGTGTATCTAAATGTAAGAATTATTTATAATTTGGGTTTCCTTCATGTATCCTAGATTTCTGCTTCTAAAGATGATGATAAGAATGAAACACTTAGCAGGGAAGATAATCACAATCATCGTATCAGTCGAAGGGATATAACTGCCACTGAAGGAGACGTGCATACTTTGGTAAGCTCTCAGCATTGATACGTGGAAAATATTTTTAGGGTTTTTTTTAAATGAAGGTGGAGATGAAAGTTCCATGGGATGAGGAATAATTTCAGAAAAATCCATGTTCTCCATTTAAACAGTTAACAGACAAAAAAGTCATATGCTCTTGAGCCATTGGTTGGGTTTTCCCCCAGTATTCATCAGATTTCCTTGGAATAGTCAGCCAGTGAGGCATATGACTATGGTTTTGTGCTGTTACGTTTCCAAGTCCTCAAAAACAAAGGTCAATTTGGGCACTTCATTCAGAATTGGTGACTAATTCACAGACTATATCCAGTATTCCTAACAACTGCACTGTATCGTACTTATACTGGCAAATGTACGTTCACTGTACAGTGCTTTTATCTATAGTATAGATAAAATCACAGTTATAAAATGAAGCCTTATTTTGCTCTGCTTTCTTCTTGAAGTACTCATGGTTTAGCATCAATATTATCTGTACATAGCTAAAGTATATACCTTAAAGCCACTTCCAGCTGTTTCATGTTTAGGATCCAAGTGGCTCACATAACATTTTTCTGAATGCAAACTTATGGGAGACTGTAAGTAATTATTCAGTATTAGGGGTTATTAAATATATTTGATTCGTTTCTGGTGCTTTGCCAGGAAAAGAGGACAATAAATTGTCTGTACAAGTAAGGTAATGCCATTAATGACTTTTCAAATATTTTCCTGTTCATAATATCTTTCCTGTTTTTATATGCAGGGTTGTGGAACTGCTGATTGCTTAAAGATAATCTGTCAAGTTGGCCACCTGGAAAGGGGAAAGATTGCAATATTGTATTTAAAATCACGCCTTTGGACGCAAACTTTCATGAATGTGAGTGACTGTGAATATTCTGCCCCTGCTTCTGAAACATAAAAAGTGATTTTTTTTTTAATATCCACATGTGATACTAATTTTGTATTTTCTTACACAGAAAGAAAATCAGAATCACTCCTATTCTCTCAAATCTTCTGCTTCTTTCAATGTTATAGAGTTTCCTTATAAGAACCTTTCCTTTGAAGATATCCACAATTCTACAGTAGTAAGTCACTTACATCTGGCTTGAGTTACCATACATAATTATTTTGAAATGAATACAAAACCAGTGACAATTGAGTAACTTTTGGTGGCTTGGTATAATGATAATTTTATCAAATATTTGATTCATATATTAATTTCAGTTACACACATACAGTTGAGGGTAAAGCAAAACTTTTTTTCGTAAACCAAGAGTTAACAGTAATTGTAGCTTTAAAGACTTAACTGAAAACGAAAAAGATGATGGTGAACAGTCCTAATGTTCTTGATAATGCCATTGTTGTTAGCAAAATATTTTACTTGAAAATTGTTTTCTACTGTAGTGGCGTTTAGAGCTTGAATAATGGACCTTTAGTATATATATGAAGTACTATGTGAATGAATGTGGAACAAAAAGACCATCTGTGCCCTGGAGGGTTTCATAGAGACAGGAAAAAGAATTAATGCTTAATAAATATTAAATATATTAAGATATATGACACTTAAACTGCATGAATGAAGTTGGCATGTCTCTGCTCTGCAAAGTGTTATTTACTGTGATTTTCTATTAGGTTACTACAAACATTACATGGGGCATTCAACCACAGCCTATGCCTGTGCCAGTGTGGGTTATAATTTTGGCTGTCCTAGCAGGATTATTGCTCTTGGCTGTTCTAGTATTTGTTATGTACAGGGTAAGTACTGTATTTGGGGTTTTGTATTGTTTTCTTTTCCCTACTAGTGATGTGTTACTTCAAATAGTACCAGCAGCTTACAGAAATACCTTGGTCCCCTAAGCAACTGAATCAGTTACATTTCTTTGGAGGCCAAGAAAAGGAAAAAGATAGGGGGGAGGGGTGGGTGGGAAATCAAATATCTAATAAAATCTGATTACAAAAGAGAAAGGTTGTGTGTATGTTTTGAAAAACACAACACAGTATTCTTTATTGTTCTCTGAATCACAGATGGGCTTTTTCAAACGTGTGAGACCACCTCAGGAAGAACAAGAAAGAGAACAACTGCAACCACATGAGAATGGGGAAGGAACATCAGAAGCTTAAGCAGAGTTTTATCTGTAAGACATTCTGAAATTTTTAAATGCCTACATCTTGGTTATGGACATTGCTTTTCCCTCCTAAGGAAAAAACACTCATGACTGCAAAGTTGCTGGTCTCAGAATGTACCAGCATGTACAAAATAAGAGCAATTTATTTAAATCCTCCTTTTTGTATGTATTATGTTTATACATGTGACTAATGCATCTGCACTGATTTTTGTGTGGAAAAAATTCAATAATATGTAGTGCTATGATTTTGCTTATTGGGATGTAGGAGACCATCTTTTTTTATTCACAGACCAACTTTACATGAATTGCTACACAGAGTCTGTGCTTGCTCTTGAAGCCGACAGCTTCCATAGATACTTGCTGGATTACACACATTTAATTTTGATTGATTTTTGTTGGTGTATACTACATTTCATTTCCTAGGTCTTGAAAGGTAGTTGCACAAAAAAATGAACACAGCTTGTTTTACAAAACAGAAGAATATTCTTTGACCCATTAACTCTGCTCACGTTTTTCCTCCTGCTCAAAAAAATATTCAGTGCTTATTCCATTGAGCTTATTCAGTGGAATCGTTCACATCTGCATGCCTGTTCCCCTTCTGGCTTAGTCATCTGTCTTGAGGTTTCCCTTTAGACTTTACAAATAGTGTTCTCCAGGTCCTAGGTCTCTTATTGTAGGGACTGAGCCTACAGAAAAGAAGCGAGTGGTAGAAAGCTGGGGATGATGTATTTTCTATGGGACCTAGGAAAAGATTCAGGGCAAGATCCAAAGACTGCTGTGTACTTCTACAGATCAGGATACAGGTATTCCACAGAATTCTTGGCAGCATGGATTCATTCAGGTACTGCCAGGGACAAGACAGAATCATGGAATCATAGAATAGATGTCGGACTGTGGCTGCCAACAGATGTCTCTTATGAGAAAACTCATAGCCTTTATATTCACAAGTCAAACCTCCACAGGGTTGAAAGTTAAGTCTGTATATTACTCAGGTTGAATTTCAGTTTCTGGCAAAACAATAGAAGGAATACTTTGTGACAGGTTACCTGATGCACTGGTAACCTGTTATTAATTTTCACAGTCTGTGGTTGACCATGTCCAAGTGCCGGATGAAGCGATATGGGGACTGTTTAAATTAGAGTATCTGCCAGCCAAACGTAACTAGATTACATCAGTACTTCTACTACTCTCAGGCCTGCCTTGCCACCTACCCTGAGAGACCAGTGAGCTTGTCAAATGAAGTACAGTGTAGCTGGCAATGCAAGAGGGTTTGTTTGGAAAGAGACTGTTGATTTGGCTTGTTTCATTTTGCTCATTCTGCGTTTCAGTCATAGTATGCTTCATTGCACAAGACATTTCATTATGTCAATACATTTCATTACCAGAAAAGACACTAAATATTTTCTTTCACTGCTGTTTTTTTAAACCTACCAAAATTTCAGTGGTTTAAAGCATGGGTTTGTCATTCTTAGCTTGGTGTGGTAAAATGAAGCTTCTTATATTTAAGAGATAATAAAAGAACATTGTCTTCATGCATTTCAGTAGACATGTAGCTACGAATTAGGAGGTGGTTTGGCTTGCAATCATCCGTAGCTATGTTGTGCAAATCTGAGAGCTTAAACTATTACAAAGGTGCCTTATATGAGATTTGTTTATTCTCTATTCCAAAAAGGGAATAAATTACATTATGAACTTCCTGTATGCAGCCACATATAGAAACAAAGACTTCTCCTGGAACTATACCAGTGAGATTTCTATGTAGAGAAGCTCGTCAAATGACAAAACCTCTGGTTTGGTTTGGTTTCATATCTATGGTTTTTTGTTCAAAGCTGCACCTCCCCAATAAATACTTCAATGCCCAGTAAACCCAGAATTATCTGAACAGTTTGATTCAACTCCCATTCCTGCATCCTTTCCAAGATTTACAATCCACACATGGCTTTTGTTATTAAGTTCATTCATACTGAACTGTGATGGCATTTGAGTCATTAAAAGAGACAGAACAAAGCTGGGGGCAGGGAGCAGTACATATATCAGATATAGGCTTTACTATTTACCCTTTTACATGGTTATTTTTAGACAATCTGTTTAGATATAATTAGTTTATATGAGAGGGCATAGGGCATAATTCTGCTTTCACTGAATTTTCAAGGTCTTCAGTGTGGCCAACATTTTATTTTTGCCTTATAAAATAACTTATTGTCACTAGTAACATAGTAAAGAATCAGGAGTCAGGCTTTGATGCTGGTCTCAAAATGTGATTATAAACCACAAGTTCAGTTACTTACACAGGCTTCTAGTTCACACACTTCGTGAACTGATTATCTATATGCAAGGAGATTGTTTTTACCCAGTCTTAATCTTAGTAGGTTAAGATGTTTAAAAGACTGTCAGATTATCGCTCTAATTCTTACATGTGTGCTTTCATTACATGTACACACTGTGTTGACTTGAAATTCATTAGCCTACTTGCATGTCTAGGCATTATAAGGAGATTAAAATAAATTTTAAAAAGCACGATCAAGATCTCTTTGGCTCACATGGAAGGCATACTTAGCATTGTTAATGTCAGTGCTAGCTGCATCTTAATTTTACTGTAGCAACTGGAAACTCATTTTGCTGATTTTCAGGATAAAAAGGTACATTTTATTGGTACAACTGCTGTAGCTATGGAAAGTTTCTTCCATTTATTGAAGTTATATAAAGCAAGACTTATTTAAGTGATTTTTATTTCCTTGCATTCTACTGGAGCAAACAGTTGCTTCTCCACGTTCACTAATTTCCAGTTTGGTTAAAAAACAAACAAACAAAACAGTACCATATGTAAATGGTAATGCAGGTTACTTAGTGAAGGTAGATATAACACACCGAATTCAGTTTAAAGTAACATTTCTGTTTCAGGAAGGTTCTGTACAGGATGTTTTCCTGAATGGGGGTGCAAGAAATATTTGATCTCATGTTCTAGATTCAGCAATAAGATTATAGACTATATGTATACTTATGTCAGTATAAATTTCATATTGATCTACCTACATTGATGTATTGTTAGAGCAAGTATTGTAGAATGATTTTAAAGCTTTTAAAGAAACTTTTTGAAATTTATTTTGAAATTAAATTAATACCCTTGATTCAGAAATTATGTGCATAAGATGCATACTGCCAGCATTAAAGAAATACAAGTACAGTAACAGAGAATTAGTCCTCTTGAGAGTTATGTTTCAGTTATTTTTTATGATATAAATTCAACAGCTATGTAATTATTTGGACAATGAAAACATTTTAAAGGAGCTATATCTTTTACAATGAATTATAAGATTCCATAAGTACTCCAGTTTGCAATTATTGCAGCATCTCATGATCACTTTTAAAAAGTGATTTATATTACAAAATGAATATTAATACTATATTTGACTGACAGTATTTAGAAAACATAAAACAAGGAACCTGATTTGTAGGTTTACATTTCTTTGAATAAACTACCAGGTTGTGGAGATAGCTTTTGTTTAAGCATGACTGCAAAGTCAAATATGGGATACATTTATCAGCAGAAGTTGAAATCTTTAAGAAATGTTCACAGATATTAGTATAAAGTTTATAATTTTATTTTTCCAATTTTTCTGTTTTAAATTTTGATTTACACATTGATCTTTGATACACTTAATGCTTGTGGAAACTTTAAGAAAGTTTATTATATATGTTCTTTTTTTATAAAGCATTTTTTCCAAGCAAAGGTTTTTCAATATTTAGTTGTTTCTAAACTTCCGTGCTTACGTAGTCTTTACAGTAAACTCTCATGGGTATTTTGAAAGTACATGAGCTACAATTAGAATGTTCTTGTTGATCTGAAGGATTCATATTGCAGTTAGCAGACCCAATTGTTGCAAAAATCTGTTGGTTACCCTGGCAAAGACCCTGCAGTGTTTTTTCCTACACCCTCACGAATAGTCACAAAGCAGCATTACCCTGGTGAAGATCTAGTTAGTTTTTGTCTTTGGTCCAGACTAAAGACCTATTCCAGAGTCTAATGAAGTCACAGAAAACCTGACATGCAATGCAACTTGCTTTGAATGTGACCCTTTGTATTCAGTGCTGCTGGCTTTTAATGGGGAAAAAAATGATAGGATTTTATAAAACAAAAATGAAAATACAAAAAAATGAAAAGGTGGTGGCAGACCATGGATGAGCCTTACAGCTTATCTATTTCAGAGATGGGAAAAACCCATGAGTTCTCTGTTGGCCATGGCCTCCTATCACAAACAAATCCCACAGATCCTATCATGATTATATGCTGACCTCTAATAACTCTCACTGCCTTGAGTGGGATCTTTGGTACTGAATTCTAGCTTCTAATTCCCAAGTGCAATATAACACAATCAAATCTAGTTCACTGCTAAGTAGTCTGCTCATTTTTGTTTGCCTAAGAAGGGATGTAGCATTCGTTGATTTGCAAGCATCAATGTTTTTAAGGACACTAACAAAACCAGTGTGTTAAATTGTGGTCATAAATGAATGATATAGCAAGTTTTGATCACCCACATTGGGTGAAACATGATATATGTTCTAAGGTGTATCCATTACTAACTCTTGAGTTATTGAGAATTGGTACAATATTCTTGAAGTCCACTGTGGAAAACTTGACTAGAGCCTATACAATAATGAGTTTGACTTTGTAGTACTACTACTGTTTCCTGTGATTATGGTATTTAGCATTCTGACCTATTTTTTTTTTCCAGCGTGTAGAATTTTAATATGATACAGGAAATCTAACCTTTCATGCGATGAAAATATGCTGCATTAAGGTTGAATAACTTGACCCTTGGCTTTTGCAAAGTAAATGAAGATTAATGTAGCATTTGCATAATCAAAAAAACTTGCAGGTTTACGTGGTCCTTTCTAGTCCATGAAGGAAACCTGTATTTGCTATGATACTAATATGTTAAAAATGTAACACTTTTTCTTTGTAATAGATTTTTTTTTTTCCTTTTTTGTTTTTGCTCATGCATTAAATCAATAGAAGATTATTTGCACAGGCATAAAATGAACATAATAACTAGAGTGCTGTATTTTTAGTTTCTTAGTCACACAGTAAACACTTGTAACAAATGGGAATATTTTCAGGAATTATGAACTTGTTTCAAAGGCCTTCGGTACATTTAAGGAGCAATATACATTTGAAGTCACCTTATTTTTATTAAAAGTCTTGCAAAAAGAACTGGATATTGTGGTACAGTAATTTTGTACTGATATCAAATATATAGCTATTAAGCTATGGTTTTCTTTTCAACTCATTCTTTTCATCCTAATTCAAATTTGATTTTATTAGATTGTATTTTTCTACATATGTATACAATTTCAAAATGTTATGATTAGATAAACTCAAAAATGTAAGTATGGAGTTGATTCTGCTATTTAGAATTTTGGAATAAAATACCTCTTAATTAACAGGGATTCTGTTTTGGTTTGGTTGTGGGAGTTTTATTTGTTTGTTTCAATTCTAGGCATATTTTTAAAATTGAATTTAATTCACCTGAAAATATTTCATAGTATATGTTTATAATCCACAGCTATCTACTAAGTACAAAAAAGTCACATTTACACAACTTTTACATTCTCGGCTAACTTGAGTCTAAAAAAATGTGAATCACAGGGAAGAAAGAAGATCTTGTCACAAATTATACTGTGTCACAAGAAAACTTATTTTGTACAAAAAATTTTGTATATTGAAAATAAGTATTTCTGATTTTATAGCTGCCACATCACTGTAGAAATAATCAATTTTTGTCCTTTAGTTAGGAACATTCTCAGGAGGGTGGTGTTTCTTTTCTTGTTGTATTATTAGACTAATTTTACTTCAGTATTACGTTCTTCTTTTTTAACAATCATACTGATCTTTGTGAGTGGGTGACAGTAAATATTTTGTCTCAGAATAAAGACATACATGTTTATTTTACATTGCTAGAATACTTACTTAGAAATAAATGTTGGTGCTTGTGAACCCTTTAGAAAAAACTCTGAATTACTGAGTTCCCTGGATTGCTAGTAGAGAATTTGTTAACCTAAAGAAAATAATAAAAAAGGACACCGCAAAGAAGAAAACCACCTACTTGTGTTTTAATTAACAGCATCCAGTGACCTCACAGTAGCTACACCTAATGTGCATAAGAACACATCATAGCAACAGTCAAAACATGACTCTTGCCATATGTTCAGTATAGACAGACCTAGGTTTTTTTATATAAAATCCCTTATCAGCACAGTGATCATTCTGTTTAGAAGTTCCAAATTAATAATTATTGAGAAATTAGAGACAACAGCTGTCTCATTACAGCAACAAAACAAGAGTGGTTTTTCAAATTCCCATCTTATGCCGTAATCTCCTTAAACAAAATAATGGTCCATGTCTTGAGGTTACTTACATCAACACAACTCCACTGCTTCCACTGCTTATGCTGCTTTATGTTGCCTAGGTTTCTGACTCTTTGTATACACACATAATATTTTATTGTATGCTCTTAGTGAGTGTGTAAGTTAATAACTTATACATGAATACTTTGTTACTTATTAGTATGTTAATATATATTTAATGGCCAGTTCAAGTGGTTTTAAGAACACTGAAAAATTGAAATACTTCTTTTTTTTAAACATATCATCCAAATGTGAGAAGGAAAAAAAAAAAGTCAGTAAAATACCACATTACTTCTTTTTGCAATTTCACATGCAGTCTGTGTCTGTGTGTTACTGTTTTTCAGAGTTTTTCAGAATATATCTATATTTACATTTCTGTGTCATTTGTGTACATGATTTTCAGTCCCTGACAAAATACCAGATGCCATGTTACATCTCTTCAGTGGCTGATGATGATGTTTGTAATTTGTTTGAAGAGTGTGCACCCTTTAAAGACTGCAGGAGTTACTGCTGGACATACTTCCTTAAGTAAATACTTGGGTAGTTGAAATAAGTAACTTATGAGCTTTCATTTCTTTTCACAGAAAATTTTGCTAAGAAATAATACTGATGATTTTTTTGTTTGTTTTTGTTTTCTGAAATGGGTGTTACTGTGTGCTTTAATCTCTTCTCAGTAATTTATCTAAATGCAGTACAAACAATTCATTTCCACGTTATTCCCCTTTTGAAGCCATTTTCAATGAAACTCTTACCACACATTTAATAGATTTGTTTCAGAACTTTAAAAATGAATAATTGTGCATACTGATACCAAGAACATTAGTTTAAAATGAGGGAGCTGCCAAGTTGGTTCAACTATTTCTTCCCAGATAAACTTGATTTATCTAAGTCTAGGAAGATTTGGAAATTAACATGGTGATGGGTACCAGTGCTGAGCCTGCAGCCACAGGCAGGCCTGAGCCCTGTGTGGATTGTTTTCTTGAGCAGCTTTGAAAGCCAGGTGAGGGTTTCACAAGTCTGTCTACCCTAGTAACCAAGGCTTCTCTTTAAAGCACTGGCTTAGAATATGTAGGGATAGGACAAGGGGGGAATAGCTTTAAACTGTCAGAGAGTAGATTTAGATTAGATATTAGGAAAAAATTTTTCACTATGAAGGTGGTGAGGTGCTGGCACAGGGTGCCCAGAGGGGCTGTGGCTGCCCCATCCCTGGCAGTGTTTTGTATGTGGCTTGGCGCACCCTGCTCTAGTGGAAGGTGTCCCTGCCTCTGGCAGGGGTGTTGGAACTGGATGAGCTTTAAGATCCTTTCCAACCCAAACCATTCTGTGATTCTGTGTGTATAATCTACACCTTCTAGTACCACATAGACATTTATCAGGCAAATTCATGAACAAAGGGAGCAAATTACTCAAAGCATTAGCTAGCTTTCTGTAGACCCCTTTCTTCCACGTGAGAACATGCCACGCTGCAGGGATTCCAAAATGAATTCAGCTCTAATAGAGGCTGTGCGGAAGCAGCCTTTCTGCTGTGCATAGAGGTTAAAAGAGGAAGATGGGTGACAGGATGTTAAGGAGGGAGGTAGACACTGAGTTAATGTTTTCTGAACAAAAGAGAGCATCTGTCTGTGAGCTGCAGGAGGAGAGTTCCACATCAAGTAAACAAATAATTGTTTTATTTGTCTGTTCTTTGTGCTCTTTTGCTTACTTAGAAGAAATGTTTTTTTTGGTGCTGATGAACAAAAGGGAGACTGATGTACTCAAGCCATTCTAAAGAAAAGTACTGAAGAGAACCTGCTGAGGAGGGTGTCCATATCCCATTACAGTGTTACGCTGCAGGTAGTGATTGTGCATAATGCACGAGTGGGTGAAGTCAGTCCATTCTCTGGCAGTCCCAAAAGGTGCCAGCAGACTATCAGCAACTGCGGTAAAAGTGAACTGTATTTTCTATGCCAATCCCAAATCCATTTGAAGTCACTGTTAATGGCAATTAATTAACTATGTTATAGAATGGCATTAAGTTATAAGAAAAAATGTATTGTTTTCTTTAGAGTTTATGAAAGAACTGTTGAAAATACGCACTGTAACCTGGCAGTTTTTCCTTTTAGTATGGGAAAATTTCTACTCCTTTATAGTTTTTCCCATCCTTTTCCCCCTACATTTGAAGAAATTTTCTCTGATCTGAAAACTAAAAAAATTTGGCCTTGTATGTCATTATGTCTAAAAGAAAGATTTTTATTCAGCTAATATTTAATTAAAAGGCAAATAAGGTAATTTTATACTTTTCCAAGGCATTTATATGCACTACTCAAACATAGACTGAAAACGTGGTATTATCCAGTTCTGAATGTCCCTATAGTAAGTGTCTGGCTCATTGAAATCATGGCATGGCTCACTCATCAACACTAGTGTGAAACTGAGGTGGTGCTGGTACATGTTTAGCCCTGAACCATGCAGGCAGCTGCATCCTGTGGGTGAGCTGGATTTGCCCAGCTGTTCCGCCTTTGGTGAGGTGTAGCTGCTGTTAACAACTTCAGCAGTTTTTCCATGATCCCTAGATTGTGTCCGCAAGCACACTCGAATTTTACCTACATTAATAAGTATCCTTAAATCTAAAAAATGTTTATTGTTTGCTATTGGGGCCGTTAATGTGAATAAACATGTAGATAGGGCAAAGACATGCCAATGTGTGGAATCAAAGCTTTAGGAGACACTAAAATATAGCTATGCCAGTGCCTGAGTGAAAGCGGTTTTCCAGTGACACCAGTCCATCATACGCACCCACCCGCTAAACGCTACGTGCTGCACTGGGGTTGCGAAAGCTGGTTTAACGCTCTTGGCAACAACTGTCAGAACTGATGTGCTGCCAACTCGGATGGCTGAAAGGTCGCGATCGCGGTGCGGTTTCCTTCCCTTGGTAATGCAGCTGAAGACCACAGCACGCTTCTCCCTCCGCTCTGCCCTGCATGAGGCCTCAAC
>NW_009927630.1:17469-56826 GCF_000696875.1 Nestor notabilis | reverse complement strand
GCTGTAGCTGAACCCAGGACAGTATTATACGAAAGCAGTGGACTGTGTGAAATGAAAGGGGCATGGTTTGAAGATGACAAAGTTGCACAGAGAAGGTGTTAAGGTACCTTGGTGAGTTCAAGTGCAGCCATGCAGTTGAACAGTTAGAACAGAGGCCATGGCAAAGGCCTGATAAGGACACAGAGAGTCAAATACTTGGCAACAGGGAGAAATATTTTTCGTTATTGTAAGCAAAGACTGTTTTCCTCCTAAAATGTTTATTTGATCTTTGGAATTACTACTGTAAAGTATTACTGGGCATGCAATTTAGCAGGAGGAAGATGTAATTGGTTATCTTGCAGAGGATAGATGCGTAATGGAAATACAATGTAATGTAAACTCTTTTACTTTAGGTTATACAATCATTAACTGCTGACAGGCTTATATGGCAAAATTAGTCCATGGTTGCTCAAAGGGGATTCTTGACTCTTCCTCTGAGGAATTCCTGGAGGAAGGATACTGGATTAAGAACACTGGTAATTGGATCCAGCTCCAGTCTTACTGTGTCTTAGCAAATCTTTTCAATTTCTGACTCATATGGTATGGAAAAAAATAGTATCTCCTGCAGTTTATATGTATTTCAATAAGAACAGAAATTTAATTTCTATGAATGACATTCTGGGGGAAAGGAAAAATACCAAAGAAAGCACAGAAAACTGTAGCATACTGGCTGTTTTTCAGACTAGCATATCTGCAGGCAGCTAATGGAAGCACAGTGGTTAATCGTCAATGAACATCTCCCACAAAAACTCTGCCTTAATTGTAGATGCCCCTGAGACTTCCTTTACTGAAGCTTATTTGGTTATGTAGCATATGTCCAGATTTACCGAAGACTATTTCTAATTTGAAATTAATTAATATTTCTGAATTTCTAATTTAAAAATCTATAATTAAAGACTACAGACAAGATAATATCAAAGCTACTGAGTTAGAGACTATCTCATCTCAAGATGTGTAGGCTATTTGACTTCACAGAGGTGTTATGTGCCTTTTAGGTGCTCTTAAATGGCTCTTTGGTACCTCGTTTTTTAGGTGCATCAGATGATACACATTCACAGGAAAGATGAAGAGAATTGCATTTAATTAACCTCTGGGATTTCTATGGATCAAGGAAAGAAAGCAGGGTCTTGAGACCTCAGCTGGTATCTTTGACGAGAGCTCCTGAATTCTATGGCTGTGCCAATAAATAGTGATTGTAAAGTGTCTGAAGAGGAGAAGAATAACTATTCTTCAGGATGTTAGGAACATATGATGGAATAACCCACTCTCTGATAAACATACCTACAAAAAAGTGATCAAATTGAAATATACTTTTAGTTCATAAGCAGCTAATCTGCAAAGGAACCTCTCCCTTGTTCCTTCCATTGCCTTCACAACATTATTTTCATTTCCATCTAGATTTGTTTGCTTGTTAGTCTGTGGCCTCCCCCTAAGGATATAACTGCAGATGGATGCATTCTTTTATTAAATATTATTCTTGGCTTTTTAGAGATGTTTTTTTGTTTTGCTTAATGATTATTCTGCCTGGTGTTATTTCAGTTTTCAATTACAACTTGTGTGTGTATGTGTCTGGTACACTATCGTTTTGTAAATGGATGTATTTACTTATTTTTAATTGATTGACCAAATAAACCCAAATGCTTGCATCGAAATAATGTATGGTATTTCTTGCATGCCACTGAGCTGGATGTCTTCCAATTTGGCATCTATTGCTGCTCTGGAGGTGGGCATCCTTCTCTCCCTCCCGTTACCCCTGGAGTGAACAGAGATGCTCATGTCAATTTTCTCTGCAGATGTCACAGCACTGGCTGATGCCTCTGAATAAAGGTGACCAAAGTTGCACTTCTAAAAGTGTATTTAGCCGTCTAGATAAATGATATTTTTAACTTCTCCCCCCCAAAAAGACAAACCCAAGAAACCAAAACCCCAAACACTGAATGTTCAGCAGCCCCCACAGGCTTCAGTGAGGGTTTTCTTCCCTAGAGTCAGGCCATTTCCAAAGATATTTTTTCTCCCACCAAAACCAACATCTGCTCGAGAACTACCCTTGTCGTGGTTTAAGCCCAGCCGGCAACTTGGTACCACGCAGCCGCTCGCTCACTCCCCCCCTTTTCCTTCCTCCCCCCGCTCCCGGAGGGATGGGGAGGAGAATCGAAGGAATGTAACTCCCACGAGTTGAGATAACAGCTCTCCAGTAACTAAGGTATAATACAAACCACTACTGCTACCAATAATAATGATAAGAGGAATAACAAGGGAAAAGGACACAACCACTCACCACCCGCCGACCGATACCCAGCCCGACCTGAGCAGCGATCTGGGCCTTCCGGGTAACTCCCCCCAGTTTATATACTGGGCATGACATGCTGTGGTATGGAATAGCCCTTTGGCCAGTTTGGGTCAGGTGTCCTGTCTCTGCTTCCTCCTGGCTTCCCCTCCTCTCTGGCAAAGCATGAGACTGAGAAAGTCCTTGGTCAGAGTAAACATTACTTAGCAACAACGAAAAACATCGGTGTTATCAGCACTGTTCCCAGACTGAAAGTCAAAAACACAGCACTGCACCAGCTACTAAGAAGGAGAAAAAATGACTGCTGTAGCTGAACCCAGGACAACCCTGAAAATGAGAATTAACCCACAATTGGTACTGTAGCCGGTGTTTGCAGTTCCATATTTTTTCAGGCTTTAGCTAGAAATCAAGCTGAAGTCCCTGATGGTGGAAATGTGTACTTCAGCAGGTTTCAGCAGGTCACCTAGCTCCCTTGTAGCCAAAGAAGAAAGATAATCCCTTTTCAACCATGATTCATCCCACATATTACAGACATCTATCTTAGGAGAAGATGAATCGTTTCTTGGATGTGCTTCTTTCTCTCTGTGTCTCTCTCTCCACTTAGGAAACCTAGAAAAAAGCCTGAGCAAAACTATAAATTCTAGATAGCTAAAATAGGGGAAAGGAATCCCACTCTGTACCAAGAATCAATGACTGTTGATTCAGTGGACTTTCGAATGCTGTCAGCATTTTTGTTTTGTCAGCAAAACTCTTTTTATTACGTATTTTCTACGAGTAACTGGTTACTGCCATTTTTATCACAGACATAAAAAAAACATTAAACTGGGCCGCTGTGCTGGTATGGACATTTGTGATGGGATTCAGTTGCTCAACCAGTGGTACTTCAGTGTTGTTTTAGGCACTGAAGGGTTTCATGTCTGGTCTCCAGATGTCCAAATGAGTCAAGTTCTCCCATAAGGCTGACTTCATGTCTGCTGGCCCCAAGAGGATAACTCAAATGCAAGCTGATAGTTGGATCAAACCTCTGGTAACATGTCTTCAAAGAAATGAAAGCAGAAACTGAAGAGGTGGCATGTCCTGCCCTGAGCTGGATACCCGTTAGCTGTTGGTCTGCCAATGGGTCATTCAACTTGACTTCTGCTTCATGTTGTTGCCTCCATCCCCAGTTGGTGTTAATCCGTAAGGATTTGCCTTCTGAAGGCCATGCCATAAAATAAGGTTATACTTACTGCTTACAAATTCAAAAGTAAAGTTCACCTTGCTATAAAGACATCACCACACTAATATTTAGCCAGTGAAAGAGTGATGCAAAGCAGACCAAACCATCCAAGGCATAAGTGTTTAGGGCCGACCTGAGCTGAAGAAACCTGAGCTAGCTCCCATCATGGTGTACATCCCATCTGCACAACTTCTTCCATCATGCAAAGGCAGCAGGTGAGGTCCTAGAAGCAGATTCATGCAGTGTGGCCTGGGCTGAGCAGCCTGCTAATTATCTTGGCCTTTCAGTTGGATTAGTTACCACTAAACTGATACAACACAGATGCTTTTGGCTGCAGTATTAACTTGGTTGGGACCTCTGCATGGTGTTGTATTATATATCGCACTCAAGGCCAGAGTTGGCAAGGAAAATGTCTTGGTGGTGACTGCATAATTGTGCATGTTGATGGCAGTGGCTAAACAACTGAAAGTGAGAAAGGAAAGCACATGTAGCAGCTTGCTGAAAATAAACTACATATCTCTGTGAAACTCCTCCTCGTTTAGCAAATGTTATTTTACTCTGTGGGGTATAACAATGTCCCCTAAGCACCTGAGAATCCCTAGGATGATTTAAAAGGGAAGGACATGGAAGCGCTGGTTGATGAAAAGCTCGACATGAGCTGACAGTAGGTGCTTGCAGCCCAGAACTCCACTGTGTGCTGGGCTGCATACAGAGTGTGAACAGCAGGTCGAGGGAGGGGATTCTCTTCCTCTGCTGTGCTCTGGGGAGAACCCCCTGCAGTCCTGGTCCAGCTCTAGGGTAACAACACAAGACAGACATGGAGCTATTGGAGTGAGTCCAGAGGAGGCCATGGAGATGCTGTGAGTGCTGAAGCAGCCCTGCTCTGGAGACAGGCTGAGAGAGCTGAGCTGCTTCAGCCTGGAGAAGAGAAGGGTCCTAAAGGGGAGTCTTTAGAGCAGCTCTCAGTGCCCAAACGGGCTACAAGAAACCTGACAAGAAGCTGTGGCTGCCCCATCCCTGGCAGTGTTCAAAGCCAGGCTGGATGGGGCTTGGAGCAACCTGGTCTAGTGGAAGGGGTCTCTGCCCATGACAGAAGGTTGGAACTGGATGAGTTTTTAGGTCCCTTTCAGCACAAACCAGACTATAATTCTACAAAAAGCTGGTAGTCCTTCATACCAAAGTACAGCACAGCATCCAAAAATTATTGAACCTTAGTAAAAAGTCAAAGAGTATCCTTAAGATACTGCAGTATCACCTGGTTACCTGTTGAAGTTGAAGCCATCATCTTGTCACCATCTGACTGAGCATGGGAACATTTTAGAATTCGAGACACATAAACAGTAAAACCCCAGGATACTACCAGAAGTTGACGAAGGATGCAATTTATCTTACTTTAATACTGAACATTCCTCAGCCACAAAATGCAATTCATAAATGTTAAGCATTCTGGTGTTGCGCGGTGTGCCTAGGATTTCTGATGTGATCAACTGGAGTGGAGCTCGTGCCCTTTGCCATAACACTTTCTCTACAGGGTGGGACAGTAGTGTAAGGGTAACTGCATCACAAAAGCCCAACTATCCATTTACTCTCTAATCCTGCCTCCAAAAGAAAGAAGAAATTGTTCCTGGAAGTTGTAGCTAAGAGTTTAACACCTCCCAGCATGAGAGATCTTTTCCTAGTTGCTATGCATGTATGGTACCTACACTAATTATATCACATGGGGAGATTTATCTGATGAATCTAATTTGAGTTGGGTTTTTTTCCCCAGAATTCCTCCTCATTTAGTGGAGGAGTACATTGAAACACAAGGTCAACCAAAACCCAAGATGCAACTACAAATCCTCCCTGGGGCTACTTTGACAGTGAGGGTGCTTACATGTTACGTGATTACAGTTCACCGTTTTAGTCCTGAGGGTTCATGAGTCTAGTATTTTGCAGTAACTTTGAGGTTTTCTGGCCATATCTATACAGTTAGGCTCAGGCAGTCATCCTGCTACTCTGGCCTTGATCATCATGACCCAGGTCCAATATGACAAAATAGCCCTTGTTTTAAAACTGTCTCATGCCCGGTGCCAGTGGGATGATGCGTAACTGTCTGAAGCTAATCTCCAGGAAAGGTCTTAAGAAATCCCCCAGGATTTATTCTAATGTTCACATCTGACACAAAAGGAGGTACCTGGTGTTAGAACACAGTGATGTAGAGCTCTATCTAGTTTCTTAGCTGACAGACACAAGCATTTGCCAGCTGCAGGGGCATTTTTGAGTTAGAGTTTTTGAACCCTTTTCCTTTTGAATACTACTAAGGGTCATATTGGTCTTGGCTACTCATTTATTTCCTTTCTCTCATTGAATTTTTAACTATAACAGGCATTCATCCATAGCTTTGGGCTCCTCTACATCACATTAAAATTCACAATGTAATTTGCTTTCAGTAAATATATTCAAATGGATTGCCTTCAAAACCATAAATGACTCACAATGCAATCAATCATAATTGTGGGATGCTGAATTTCTCCTCTATGTGTTGTCCTCTAATACTCAGAAAGAACACATGATGTAACTCAGACCAGAAACTGGTTGAGGAAAAGAAATTATGTGTGATCATTTTTATTCCGTAAGGAAAACTTGGTAGGTTAAATACGGGACCAGTTTTGGCTGGAAATTGAGACAGATACATGTACATTTTATGTTACCACTAAGAGCTTTGAGAGTTACTGCACTTAAGAAAACTTATCTCTCTAATAAATTATTAAGTTAAAAATGGAACATGTGCTTCTTTCTTACTAATTTCCCATAAACCTCCCTTATGATATTAAACATACATTTTCACATGCTAAATTTGGTTTGTTAAAACACCACATGGTCAAAGCTTCCAATCAGATAGAAATGATAATAGCATTTATAGTATGTAAAGGGTTATGCTGAGGAAAAAAAGGTGAATGAAATGGCTAGAAATTATTGGAAATTTTTTAATTATAACCTCATTTTCCTTACAATGTTGTGTAGTTAAAAAAAATTAAAATAAAATAAAAATAATTAGGAATCTGATTAGTCCTGATAGATAATAGTGAAACTACTGCCTACCCCCTATGCTCATGGTAAGGTCAGGCATAGGTTTATCATCAAATTAGAGATATGAGAGGTAGAAGAGATCTATTATAAAGTCCTGGCTTCTCTTTATAAGCACAAAATTGTCCCCTCCAACATATTTTCTGAGGCTCTGTCTGTTCAAACATTTAATGTCTCAATACGGCAGGGCTCCAGTCACTTCCCTTGAGGGACAATTTTTTTACCTAACAGATCTCAGTGTGAGGGACTGAGCTCCAAACTACATTTTTACTTTTCATGTTGCTAGAGAGTTACTCTGTCTCCGCAATGACTGCCTTAAACCCATTGCCCTTTATGCTGTGACAAATCCGCCCTGTGTTCATACACCTTTAAACGGAGTCTTTAGCTCTCACTTTACTGACTTTTCTACTTAAATCCATGTGCTCATCCTCAAGGCTGACTTAATCTACTATCAACTTTATTTAACCTACTGGTGCTTGATGGGTATGCTCAATGGAATGGTTAAATTCCCAATAGTCAACACTGTTCTCCTATACCAAAGCTTACAGCAACAAATATTGTTAGAATGAAGAAATACGGGGAGATTGTATCTGTAGATCTCGGCTGTAGATATTCCTGAGGATAAAATAAATAAGTGAAATACATATCAACTTTCCCCTATGCCTTTTTCATACATTACTTGTCTTCTTTGGGTCTTATCCAAAGACCTCTAAACTATAGATAGAAAACTTTCACTGACTTCAGTAAAGCTTTGGGTCAACCCCTTAAGGGCTGCAGTTTTATCATTCCAAAGTGTGTGGTCATGGTTCAGAAAGATACTTCTTAAGCACACAACTGCTTTCAGTATTGGAGTTACCTCAGGGCCTTTGGTGAGGTTTTTTATACACTAAATAAGAATGTGCTTAAACACCCTGCTGACTCTTCATATCTAATAGGGTGGGCACTATGGAATGCCAAGCATCATATTTTTAATACTACAGATTTTATCCATCTCAGATGTGATTATACACTAATCATTCAAAACAGAAAGATGATTACTCTGTTGACATCATCTTGTGTATTTACACTGCTCAAAAATCTGTCCTTTGACTTTATAACAGCTTGCTAATACAAGTTCCTTTCACTAACCTGTCTCAGAACATCATACAAAAGCAAAATCAAATAGAAATATAAACTTCATAACCTATGATATATGTGGACTGAATCTAGTGAAACCATTTCTGACAGAACAAATCTATGTTTAAAATGAAGGCTCATTGAAACTGGATTATTTTGTAGGAACATGACTATTGCAATGGCATTTTCTATGGGAAAAATGTCTCAGCAAATTGCTTTGATTTTCTTACTTGTGCCACTAATGTAGAAATGATTTGTTTTGACAAAACCAAAAAATGCATTGTTGTGTTTACTGTATTGTTTTGTTTTGACTTATAACAAGTAATTTAATATAGCGTATTATATTCAGTATTTCATTCAAGTGTTTTTCAACATTATAACAATGAGGCATTTCTACTTTTCCAGAATAGTACATCAATATTTCTCCATGAGGATTTTCAAAATTTCTGCTCCTTTAAAAATTCTCTTAGAGTTTCTCTTAAAAAATCCAAATTTTCACTCCAGTTCAACATGTAAACATGATTGCAGTATGTTCACAACACTCAGAAAGTATTTAATTTCTGGACACTTGAAACACCAGCTCGATTACATGTATTTTCTGGTTGAAGCAGCCACAGATTGAGCCAGCAACAGTCAAAACTGTGTACGTTATGTCCAGATTCTCAGCTATGTCCAGTTTCAGTCTGACCCAATGACTTCCTTTGCCATGTGTATCTCATGACTAACTTAATCTGTAATTTCAATAATGAGTTAAGATTTTATGAAAAATTGTAGAAAAGATATGCTAAATCAGCAATATTACATTTGATACATAAATATGAGTATTCATAGGCCAAGGAGAATCCAGCTACTTGGAGCTCCTGGCTAGATACCAATGGTTCCTCATTCTGCACCACTTGCTCAGCCCAAAACCTGGTGGTTGAAGCACCAGAGTCATTAGAAATCCTGCTCTGTGATTCCACATTGTAGTGCATAGTAGTGAGCCACACATGGCCACGTATTGTTTATGACAGATGGCTCTTCCCAAAAATATGATGTGCAAGATTGTGCTGACTTGGACAGTTCTGCATAAACTGTGGGGGATTGACAGGGTGTAATATACTTTTTCTGTTTACTTAAAGTCTAGAAGAGAATGGGCCAAACCCAGCAAAGAACAGCCTGTTTCAAAGATACTATGGCTGGAAAATGTTGTTTGTCACAGAGATCATCTCTCTATAATAAGCTTCATGGTGATCCTGTATGGTGGGGGGAAAACTATGCAGATTGTAGAAAGAGTCAATCACATGATTTTCATTTATATGTTATCAGGGAAATGTCTGTGAGAGGAAAAGGCAACTTTTGGTTGTCTCCACAGCTCAGCACAAAGCCAGCCTAGCAGCAAACAAGTTACTTCATGGCCTAGAAAATACTCTTGGGAGCCATGTGAAATTCAAATGTAAGAAGTAGAATTCATCAGTGATGAACAGGCACCCTCGGAGAGTCTGAGTTGATGGACAATTTGCAAAAGTCAGCTGGGAATTGGACCAAATGAAGCACACATGCAAGTTTGCTTGAATGACAGTTTGGAAGAGCCATGCTGAATTTCCCAGCAAGCTGGGAAGCTGTGGCTCACACATGGGATTTGTTCTACCTTTGTTTTTTTTCTAAACTTCGTTGGATGTTTGCTAAATGGAGAACGTGTGTGTAATGTGGGGTTAACCGAAACTCTTTTCCTAAAGCCTGAGAACTATAATTCATCATGAAATATTGAGGGTATTCTTATGGTCTTCAATCAGTATAGGTCCAGTGAGGTTAATGTGGTCAAACAGATTTGTGCCAGCTGAAGATCAAGTTCTCTTCTAAATATTTTACTGAAAAAGGAGAAATTAATTGTTTTGCCCCAGATTTTTCCAGATGTTCTGGACTGGAACCTGCTACTGAAATGGGATCTCTCATCCTCTTTGGCTTTTCAGATTACACAGCAGACAGACAGAGCACAGAGGGCATTTTGGTTGCAGCTTCTATTTTGGTCACTTCCTCTGAACTGTGTAAACCTCCCATGACTAAAATGTCTTTCTTTGGCACGGGGGAACCACATCTATTAGGATGACATAACTAGAGTTGCGTGGGAAGCATTTTTTTCCCTAGACTAAGAAACTGATATTAAAAAAAATACCATTACATTCCAAATTGAAATCTTTGGAAAAGCTCGTGGGAAATAGGAGAGACCTATCCTCAAAACAGCCAGTTACCTCACTCTTACATTAGAATGTGGGACTTCACAATATTTCAAAGCCCATGTTTTTAGGTGATTGGGAGAAGTCTTGTTTTCTGTAGCTGTTACATTGATTGGAAACTCCTTTTGAGAAAAAAATTCAAACCATCTGTGCTTCTCAGAGTAATTTTGTTTCTATCAAACTAACATTTGTTGATGAAAAAACATTTTGTTCCAAAAATTCCTCTGGTGATAAGAATTCACTAAGCAAAGTTTGTCTAACCTTTCCGGAGCCCTTGTCTGAAAAGCCAAGTCTTGAAAGCAGCTGAAATCTTCCTGCTTAAAGAGCACTGTGCCTTTCCCTCTACAATTAGTATGGCTGAGTTCTGCATAGAAAAGCACTTCCAAATTTCCTCACTAGTCTCATCAGGTTTTTTTCTCAGACTGTGTGATCCCATGGTTACATGACGTTGATGCAACGTGACATGATATGTCAGTGGAGTTTTTAACAACTTATTTTGTAGCAGTTAAGGAAAAATTCCAACAGTTTCTGTGGTTAAACTGAAGCAGACTTAAATAAAAGAATGCAATCTGATAATTGCTATTGAAGTTTGCTAGCAGGTAACTGGCAGCCTAGAAGTTTCTACAAGTGCCACGGTGCACAAAATGCGTGACAATCTGCCAGTGTACTCAATAGATAACTCTGCCAGTCCATTCAGTAGATGTCTGTATTTAGCAATATTTCAGGAGGATGTTTGACTGCTTGACAAAAGGTCCTCCAGTATCAACCCTGTGCATGAGCACATTAATCAAACCCTTAGGCTGGTTATGATAAGCTCTTGGACATTTCATTAGCTGGGGCTTGAAGTCTTGTTGGCCTTTTCAGGCACGTCTCAGTAGTGACTGCCATTTGATCACAAGTGGTAGAAGCATGTAGGATGGTCTCGCAGATGCTATGCTACAGTCTGTCTTTTAAATGGGGAATGTGTCCCCCCAGATCGAAATTTCAAAACTGAAGATTATACCCTTTAGTCAAGAAAATACATGGTAGATTCAGATTAGACATAAGGAGGAAGTTCTTCCCTGTGAGGGTGGTGAGGCGCTTGGCACAGGTTGCCCAGAGAAACTGTGACTGCTCCATCCCTGGCAGTGTTCAAAGCCAGGTTGTGTGGGACTTGGAGCAACCTTGTCTAGTGGAAGTTGTCCCTGCCCATGGCAGGGGGTTGGAACCAGATGAGCTTTAAGGTCCCTTCCAACCCAAACCAGTCTGTGTTTCTATGATACCATTCTATGACAGTACTAAAGAGTTAGTGTTAAGCCCTTGTGGGTGTGAATTATCTTAAGTGTGGCCATGTAAGCTTATTTTCCCAAGGTCATTCAAAGAGGTGGCAATAAAATCTCATCTTTAAATTTATCTAAACTTCTTAAAAAAAATCTGAAAAAAATTAATCTACAAGGAAATTACATCCTGATTTAGAACACTCAAAATGAAATGCAGCAGTCTGAGCTGTGATTTTTAGAAGTGTTAAATGTGTACGATTTTCAGATGAAATCAAGAAAAACGGGAGGGTGTTGTTTAGACATAGTTTCACACCTTCATCTCTAGTGAATGCTCACTTTGTTGATCTAGTCTACACTGGTCTTGAAAGACAGCTGCTGCTTTCTGATGACTCTATGGAGCAGAAACTGATGTATGTTTTAGTCTTCACCCTGCACTGGCCAGAGGAAAGAAGCTTACCTTGTTGTACCAAGTTGTAATGGCCCAAGAGCATGCTGCAAGTGAGCTGTGCTGCCACAAATGCCTGTTTGAGCACCTCTCTGCCAAGACAGGGCACAGTGTGTACATCTGGGTGAGTTACTCGATCTCAGGTGAAGCAAGGGTGGTCATTTACTGCAGACATTTAGAACATGTGGATCCCAACTCCTTTTAGAGATACTACATGTAACACTCATTAAGGCAGAATTCAACTGACCTGCTTTAGGTTCCTACTGCAGATAAGATGAACCATGTCCCAGGAGTACTATTTCTTTCCAACGCCTTTTTTGGGAGTGCAGGGACCTAGATCCAATGTAGGGAACTACATTGTTGATGTCTGAAGTTAGGCAGGATTAGACTATCTCAATGGAAATTAAGATATGATACTGTGAGTCTAAGCCCACGCTGCCCTTGGCCACATGATTGTCAGATAAATATAACAATATATAAGTGCAGTGGTCAAAGGCAATGCACACAAACAGACTTAGTCTCAGCTCAGCTATTAATATAACTATACAACCTGTGGCACCAGCTGACTCCTTCCAGACAGCTCAAAATGTGGCCAGGAACCCTGAAGGCTTCATTATCAAATTAGCAAAAGCTTTGACATCTCAAGATGCTCCTGAGAAGAGCTGTCGGTTGGTCACCAGGCTGCTAATCCACAAAAATCTGGTGAATAACTGGCTTGACATTTGCCTATGTTTTATTGAGTGGTCATGTGTCGCTATTAGTTTAACAATACCAATTAGAGATGGATAAACATGCTGTAGTCAAATTTGTAATTTGTCCTACAGCTTCTGCCCTGTTCCTGTCTTAAGCACTGCCTCAAGAAGACTTGAAAAGCAGTTCCCTTAATTTTTTAAGAAGTGTGGGTTCTCTTTTCCCAGAAAGTTAGTAATTTTCACCTTGGACTAACTCAGAGAGAAGCAGGACAGTGCTTATTAGGCAAGACATGTTAATACCTGCACAAATAGTGAGCACTCGCATATTGTGGATGCTGTTGTGTATACAAATCCAGTAAGAAAGACAAACAAAGACAGTGAAAGCATCCAACTCACAAGAAGGCATTCCTAAGGATGAAGATCACAATTAAAGAAGAGTTTCAATATAAAGCGTTTTTTTTTCCCCCCTTTATTTTCCTGGAGCCAGTGTGTGACATTGATTCACCCTACAAATGTCTTTTTGTCTTTTCGAGTATTAATTGTTTTTTTCTGTTGTAATTAGATGTCACAAAGTGTATCTGTGAAGAAAAATTTTGTTGATAATAAAAGAGAGTAATAGGAGAGCAAAGTGAGGAGTTTTTCCAAAAGATATCAAGGACTTAGTGATATAATTGTAGTCTTGAACCTAAAAGGGGAATACAACATCCACTGGGTAATGTGGTGTTTCTTCTGTTGCCAAAATGCCTTTTCACCAGTGTAATAATTTCAACTGGTTTCAGCCAAGGACTGAGGATGTGCATGCTCTAGTTGCCCCAGAAGGTCTCTTTCGGGGGACGTTTAATAAGGACTGCAGTACATGTAACCTCAGCCTTGCCTTACTTTAATGCTCGTTCCCCTGCATGCTGCATAGTTGTTGGTGAGGAGCTTGTCCTGAAAGGGTGAGAGTTTTTCACTTCTCTCTCCTCTGTCACTAAGATAGAATGGATCTGAAATAAGATGTCTCCAGATAAATGCCTGCAGGTCCCTGGGGTAAGAAGATCACCACATTCAGATTACTCCTGAACGGGGAGCTGGGAGAAAGTGGACCAGGAACAGATGTTGATGCTGTTTGGCTTCCTGTTCTCTGGGCTTCTGGTAGAGCTGTTTGAAAACCGTGTCTGGCTGCAATATCACCTTCAGGGGATTTCTCTCTTTTGTTGACAAAAAGTGAGCAGTTTTGTTTTGTTTATAGCTCTGCTACTTTTATTTTGTATTTTCTGCTTTTCCAGCCAAACTGAAGAACTAATTCATTGTCCAGCCCAAATGTTATCCACAGAATGGGGGAAAGGAAGATATATGAAAAGGCACTAAAAGAGAGAGAAAGAGTTGTACTCCTAGGGCAGAAATGTCCACAGAAAGTCTTGTGATATGTTCATATTGATGGATGCAGACAGACTGAAGCTCCCTTTCATGAAAAGCCCCAGACCTGAAATGTGGATTGGTTTAGAAAAAGGGAGGCTGTAGGGGCAGGAGCTTGCTTGAGCCTGGGGGCCATTCAGTCAAATTAGGCCATAGCTAAGCTTGAGCAACCAAACCTATTTTTAATGCATCTGAAATTCCAGTTAAATGGGAAGACTTCTTTAGGGCCTTATTTGGGGTCTTGACTCTCATTGGCTCACATAGTCGTAGTGCCCCTTTTCTGTGTATTCTTAAGGGCACAATATACCTTTGGGTCTTTCTTTGTGTTCTGGTTGCAGATAGGAACAATGATTCTAAAATCATGGTGAAGTCACAGACATACCTATCAACTGAGGTTTTCCCTAAAATCTGTGGAGATAGATTTTGGAGAAAAATTAAATTATATTTCAGTGAGCAGCAGCAATTTAAATCTCCTTATTTTACTACATCTTGAGCATCAGCTTCACAGAAAATAGATACGAGGTAAATTTTAACTAAACTGCACTCTTGAGTACTGTCTTTCTGAATACAACTCATAGACATGACAGTCAAAATCAGAGACTTGACACTTGATTTGCTCTTCATTTGATGCTGCCTGCCTTCAATGGATGTTTGGCCTATTGGAGAGAATAGAGCTAACGGTCTTGTTAGGAGCTTGATTAACAACCCATTTTAATGCATGGCCAAGCTGCCATGTAGCATGGCAATCATTTGATGCCTCTGTACTTACTCCATGACCCTACCAATAAAACCACTGCTAACTGCAGAAAGCAGCTAAAACAGAAATAGCCTTGAACTGGGGAAACTGAACCACTGTTAACTGCAGAAAGCAGCTAAAACAGAAATAGCCTCGAACTGGGGAAGCTGAGGCAGTGGCATGGGATTTTAAATTTTTCTAATGAACCTCCCCCAAAGTAGCTGTCATCAGCTATTGTGCAGGTTTGAAACCTTCTGACTTAGAATCTGAATTGTAGCAAGGCTTAAAAGCCATGGTGGAGCTGGAAAATCAGTCTGAATACTGTTTATTAAAGGTTTAGATTGCTTTGATTCTCCTTCTATATATTTATTTATTTCACCTTCCCCAGGACCCTTGTCAGAGCATCCAAAGTTCATCCTCTCACCCCAGGAAAATAACTTTCAAGACTAAAATGCTGGAATAATGGTCAAAACCTTCAATGTGCTCCAGAAGCAGTAGTTTCCTTTTCAGTTCTCATGCATCATTGAGAATTAAGCCCTATAAGCTTTTGTTTGTTTGTTTGTTAAACACAGGATGGACAATTATATTCTTCCCTGGAGATGCTTTTACTTACAGTTACAGATTGTGGAGAGATACGGTACTACAAACCAACTGTGAAAGATTATTGTCCCTATCTCCCAGCAATAAATGAATTCCATAAATTGCAATTAATGGTGCAACTGGGGAGTCTAGTCAAATGAGTGGCAGTCCTCCAAATACTTTGTCTTTTACTTTAAGAAGAGGCAGAGGTGTTCCCCATTTTGACAGTCTTTGTGTGCCTCCTTCTGCCAAGAAAGGCCCACTGAAACTGGAGATACATTGACTACAGTACAGATTTAATGGCTTAGCATAGCTAGCTATCATACATTTTGTAAGAGCTCTGCTCAGCATCTAGTAAATCAGCCCCAAGAGAGAAGGCTAGTGTTAGTCACCAACAGCTATCACAGACCTAAACTGTGCCTGTGCTGGATGCAAATATATATTTGAAGCTGTGTTGCTAACTTGCTATATGCTCCTTGTCTTTGCAGGGTTCAGAGTTGGGTAGGTTTTAAGACATAAGGGCAATTCTTTGTTCCACAGATTAGTATGAGTTTATTGTGGGGAAGGGAGTCTAAGGACAAGCTGCCTTTCACTTCTCATTTAACATTACCTGTTGCAGCTCATGCTGTCCTGATCATGTAACAAAGAAAACCTCATGTGACTATCCAAATCCTTATTAAATTGACAGCATCTCAGACCTATAGCTTTTGTGGTCCAGGAAAAAAAATATTTTCAAACCATCAGAAAGATGTCACCAGTTCAACCAGGGCTGCCTGAGTTTGCTGAAAGTCTGAAACGGTAGCTTTATGTTGCACTCTCTGGCATTCAATGCAATAAATGCCACCAGATTTGCACTGAAAACTCAAAAATCGATGAAGAGAGGACAGATATATTGCACTAGAATACTTAAAAGCTATGCAGAGTTCGCCTGTTTTTAATGGTGATGGTAGATTCAGAGTCCAGACAGAAAAATTTGGTTATGAGAGGAAATCTCATGTAAAGAATTCTGATTTCACATGAAAAATTGCATCTGTTTTGCCAGCTTATCTATTTCTGGAGGATACAAGGTGAGACAGATGGTGTAAGGAAAGATGAGCTTGTTTAAGAAAAAAAGTGAAATCCACTAATGCACGTGTATGCATGTGTGTTATTAGTGCTGTAAAAAGCTTACCCCCAAGAGCCTAAATTCGTTTACAAAGACATCCAAGCAGATCCATATGTATCCAAACCAGATCACTGTTTTCCACTCATAATAATGATAATTAACATTTTTTTCTGGAAGTATAAAGCTCTGGACTTCCCCCTGCCTCTCCTCCGATTTTGCCTCATTTCACAAAACTCAAAACAAACATACTCAAAGGCAGGGAGCTACTTGTTACACACAGAGTCTACCCATTCAAGCTGTGCAAGCAAACTCTTTACTCTACCAGAATGTTTTTTTTCTTTTTTGAGCTGTTTAGACTAGGCAGAAATGTTAGCTTGGATTTGGAAAATACCTCACCTGCTCCAGTTTATAAGCCTTTGTATGTCATGTACCAGTTTTACAACCGAGTTGGCTCCTTGGGGGTTCTGGGACATATTGCCACAGCAGGGCTGCTCCATCGCTGAGGTGAGGACCTGACTCCTTCCAACAGCTGCTGCCATTATGCACTCAAATAACACGGCAGCCTTTTGGTTGTTTTGTTTGCACATTTTTGGTGTTAAACTATAAAAAAAACCCCACCCAGCTGTGTTTATCTTTCCTTTTTAATGTTTCCTTTCCTCCAGTTTTCTCCTCAAAGTATTTGCCACCTTTTCTTTTTCTTTCCAGTGCATGTATCCTTCTGTTTCATTTATGCTTATAGGGTAGTTCTGCTTTCTCTTGACATTTTTTTCCCCATCTCTCCTCTCCTGCTGCTTTTTCTGACCTTCCCTCCTCTTCATCCCTCTTTCTGCTCATCACCAAGCCTATCAATAGCACTGATGTGACAGATGCTCTCTGGAAAAAGGCATTGAGGACTAGGGGAGCAGTAATGGGTCTGGGGGAATGTGGCTTGTTGGGAAATATGACATTGTGAACTTGCTGTAAGAAATACTTCCCACCTACAGTCTTCTGCTCCTCCTTGCAAGAGGATGCTTACTGCTAGCTGGCTTGTAACATGGATGTACAGTGTTTGCTGTGGGGGGCAAAGCTCCCCAGAAACCCTGTAAGTGGTCCCGTGAACAGGTACTTGTGGCCAATCTGAGGCTTGCTTCATTAGTTTTAGTGTTCCACAGGGACAGTTTGATGCTGACTATGCCTGAAGGTGCAGTGCAGAGGTCCATGGAGAGTCTTTTGGTTCTGGGAGCTAAAAAGCATCATGAAACTAGGATGAAGGGGTGAAGAGGATGGGGTGCTAAGCCTTCATCACAGCATTTCGTCTGCTTCCTTTTACAGTATACCTGGCTGTGGTTAAATGAGAAAGGAAGGAAAAGCATGCTTCAGACACGGGCCACTCACGGGCTGAGCCTGGAATCTGGGCTTTCTTTTATTTATTGTTTGTGTGTATGTGTGTGTGTGTGTAGAGCTGGAATCATTGCCACAGGCTGGGTGAAGCTATCTTATAGAGACTATCCAGCTTGGGGTGAGACTTGTAGTGTGTCTTTCTTCTGCAGTCCACTTTCATTGATTGCTCCTGAACTGAAGCATTTCTAAGGGAAAGCCAACTTAGCGGCCCCCAGATGCCTGCACAACTTGACGGCTGGGCTGGGAGAAAGCTGGGAGACAAAGTCACTTCTGACATTTTCCTCAAAGTGCATCTCAAGTGGCTAAATTTCAACAAATTTTCCTGTTCTTCATGCGATGGCCACTGTTCCCAGCAGATGTATGACAGTCTTTTGGGGCTGCCTATTGCTCAATATAAAAGATATGTGAATTTTGTTTTCTGATTCTGATTTCAGGATCCTGAATGGGCTGAAAGTCTAATGAAGGTGGTACTTATGAGACCTGTATATTTCCATTTGTGTGTTTTGGTTATCTTTTCTAAGTCACAAATGACTTGCATAGGCTAGGAAAACATCAGCTACAGGTAGGAGACCTGTCTGAGGGATCAGCAAAGGTCTTCTCTACCTGTTGGTAACAAAATGGCTGCTTCCTCTTACCTAAAGAGTGTGCTGTGAACCACACAGGTACTGTAAAAAAAAAACAGGAAGCCGTCACAGGCTCAAAGATATGTCTGCACTATAGTCAAAGGTGGAATGGCTTCTTGTTTGCAAATAATGGGATTGGCTTGACATTGGAAACATTGGTACCACCACAGTCTGGTTGAATCTACACAAATCGACTGCTTAGGCGTTCAGCAGCATTTTGGACAAAGGCTGAGCTCACTGTCTGCTTTGCTTCTGCTACTCAAATGAGCTAATTCAAAGTGCTGGATACATTTACATGAGCTACAATTACATCTCATTTGCAGCGCAGTCATGCAAAGAGTTACCTACCTTGTTCAAGGCTGTATCTTCTGAGATGCACTAGTTACTGTGATGGGAAGCAAACATAAACTCACTGAGGTGTACCAACTCTGGGCATCACCAAAATAGCACATCACTGACTCTGAACTGACAGGTTCTAAACATTCCTCTTGCCCAATGTCAAGTCCCTCTACTGAGCAGTGAGAACAAGGATTTTTTAAGGACAAAATTTCAGCACAGAGACAGAAAAATACTTTAGGAGAGAACTGGGGTATTTATACTGCAGAAAGAGGAAAGCATATGACTAAGAGCGTTAACTGTCTCTAAACGTTACAGTTTAAGGTACCCTAATAATAGTTTAAGGTACCCTAATATTTTCAAAATTTCCATATGGCAAATTGGAAGCAGAGTGAAGTTGGCACGAAAGAAGCAATACTTATACTATTTCAGAGCCTGACATCGCACAGGTAATAGCCTCCAGCATGACATAAATGGCAGAAAAATGTAAAAATAAAGACTAGATGAGAAATTTATGGCTCAGATGACTAATGAAGGGTGACAAAACCTTTCTTTCTAAAGACATATCAGATTGACAGCACCCAAATCTTATTATCTGAGATAACTAGGACTGTGGGTAGGGTTGGGAGTGAGCTTTCTCCACCATGGTGTATCACTGAGTGCGTGAGTAGAGATTTTCAATAGCCAACACTACCATCCTGTCACCTTTCCCATGTGACAAATGAACCCCAGATTCATAGCCCTGATTTGTTGAACTAGGTACAAGAAGCATGGGGTGAAATGCATGATCTCCACTGTGCAGCTAGTCAGACTTAAGGGACCCTATTGCTCTCTTCCAATCATAAACCCCATGAACTATTGCAAAGCGATGCACACTTCCTGCATAAAAAACAGTCCAGAAACAGGAGAAAGGCAGCTATGCAGCAGAATGAGATCTGGGGAGCTGTGTGGGAACTCTCCTTCTCTCCTTTTAAAATGTTATTGCACAATGAAGGTAGTGTGCAGCAAGCCCAGCAGCAGGAGGATTTACAGCCCAGGAGCTGCTGCATGCTGCCTTGGGGCAGATGGTTGGTGCACACCAAATGGGCTGTAGCTACCTCTGCTGTCACAGAGCAGAAAGGTCATAGCCTGGGAAACGTTGGAGGTGCTTCAAGTGCCATTTTTAAGTGACCAAATCCAAAATCATGGTGCTGATTCAGCTGTTATCTAGCTCCACAGGCAGTTACATTTCAAGGGCACCTCAGGTTTTTATGCTTAACTTTTCCAGATGCCTGAAGTTCTTTCTCACTCCCAGTAAATCTCCAGAAATCAACAATGACTTTGGTTTTCTCCCCTGAGAACCATGAGCCAATAGGTTTTCTAAGGTTACTTCCAGGGCTGGGATTTTGACTTCTGCCATTTTTTAAAACACCAGAAAGGAGACCCCTCGCTCATGTAGCAGCAATTCTGCACAGAAGGGATATCCACGCCCACCCCTTTCCATCCATAAGGGTGTCAAATTCCTGTTTCTGGCCTCTCAGGAAGCTCCTGTAACCACTAGTCTGTAAAGTGGTGTAGGAAAGAATTCAAAATTCATGGCCAGAAGGAGCGACGCTGCTTCAGCTCACTTCCAGCAGTGTATGAGAGGAGCTGGATATGCTCTCAGGGGTAGAAAAAGAATCAAAGTTTTACAAGAAAACCTATGAGAATGGTCAAGCAGACGTGGAAGATTTAGGCAGATATTTTGTTACTGTTTATACAAACAGTCTGAACTGGAAGGCAGTAGGTTAGTGCTGGATGTTATCTTTATTCAAATCGCAGTAAGTGGTCTTTTGTCATCTAAAAGGGAGCTTCCTTTTTTTAAACCCAGAGAAAAATACAGAAAGACACCAAACCAAAGACGCTATTTAAATTAAGGATCATAAAAATGCAATATTTGCTATTTGTGTATGTGTCTGACATTAAGCTAGTATCTATTTTGTCTGCTCCAAATACAGCATTCTGTTTCCTGTTGAAGTCCAAGATGACCTTCTTTTTTGAATCACCATCTACTTGTACAATAAACCAAATCCCCGTGTCAGCACTGAGCACCGCTCAAAATTCATATTTTATGAATGGTCACTCTTTTCATAAACATTTCCCCAGCCCTGATCAGATCCCAGAAATTTCCCCCAGAACTCAATGGGAATTTTTCCTTTAATATTCACAGGTCTTCAATCAAAAGGAGTTTCTGGATGAACTGAAAAATTATGAGAGTGCAGTTTCTTCTGGATTTGAGTCCTGTTTTCCTTCCACCCCACTGGATTATTCTCTAGTTTCTGAGCTGTAACTGTGCTGCTAAGGGGATAAAATCCTTGCGCACATCCTGAGTTCCTTTCCTTGAGGACATTGATCTTCCCTCTGAGGTCCAATTAACAAGCAGCAGCACAGTGCCTCTTAGAAATACATATGTTGGTTATTGACCAGTAGTTTCATGCATAAAGGCCAGCTGGCAGCTAAAACTGAACAGAAAAGCTGCTGATTTCCATGAAAAACACTGGAATTTAATATGCTTGAGACCTCTACCCTTCTGTCAAAGTTGATCAGTGGGTATACAAGTTATTGAAAGAGACTGACAGATGGCTGGACAGGCACAGAGCATGATCACACAAGCCCTGTTTTCCCAGGCTAAAGACGATGATTAACTTTTGAAAAAACAAAATTCAATGTACCTGGATTAATCTTATCTCTAGAAGTGATTTATAAGCAACTTACAGAATAGCATGCAGCATGAATTATGTACTGGTGATGCACATCTAGAAACTTTTCCAGCATTGTAAGCTTCTAAACTTCTGTTTTTGATAGCATCCTCCTCCACAGAGCAGCAAATTAAAGTCAGCTAAAGAGATAAGAAGCTTATCTATTTTTAAGTTGCTTTTCTTTCCTCTCTCCTGCAGCTACTTCATCAGTTAGAAAGCTTGCGGAAAAAGGACATTCCTAGAAGAGATTCACTAAGTGGGAGAAGGAAAGAGCAAAATGCAAACACAGCTGATCCTCAGTGAACTGAAAGTTCCCCAAAATATTGTCACAAATACATACACGTACTTCTAGCTTTGCTTCTTGGGATTCTTTTTTCTTATGCATCGCATGCTAATTATCTTAACAGCCAGCCTGCAACATTTGATTCACATTTTTCCTGCTTCTTGCTTGTAAATTTGCATCAGAGAAGATATGGGATGAAATTATTAATGAAAATGTATCCACAGGTGTCTTCCCAAAGGAAGAGAGCAGAACTAGTATATGGAACAGATCCCACTTTCAGGTTTCCTTTTAAAGCATTGGCATTTAGCTCTGAACCCCACTAATTTTCATAGGCAAGAGGATAAAAGCAGTAACAAACATCTCAGCTGGTTCTGAATTTCCCCCACAGACATAATTATATATTGCCTATTCCCTTCTGGATGTATTTATCCCAGGAAGCAGATAGCACTGTGTTCACTTACTGCTCTTGGTTCTTTATAGTGGCAGCCCAAGTTGTGCTGGGAAAAAGAGGATTCTCCAATGAGCTGAGACACCGTAGGTGGGATTTCTCTGGAAAAAAGTGTTTAGAGGTGAGCTATGGAGAGAAAGAGGGACTTCATCAGAAGGAAAGGTCAGAAATGAGATGAAATGTGGCCTAACGAGCTATTCAGCTTAACTGGTGTTTGCTCTGATGAAGCTGACACCGTGACCAGTCGATGCTGGAGTGATGAGGAGGAACCATGGAGGAGATATCAGCAATGTTATAAGCAGTTGAGTGGGAATGAAGGAGAAAGGATGAGCCTTCTATCTCTTGTGGTGTGTATGTACATGCCTGTCTTATGTTGCAGCTAGAGTAGGTGAATCTTAGATGCTCGGTAAATGGTAGACATCACACAGCAGTAAGTCTGGGAGATGGATGTGAGCAGAGGAGGGTGCACAAGAAGATGAGCTCAAAGCAGATGTGCTGCTTAACGAAAAAGTACGTATTTTTCCACAGGTAGGAGGTACCTTTTCATCAGGCAGTGACAACATGCAGGATAACAGTTACGCTGATTTGTATGTCTAACTTCAGTAAACATAACAACAAAGGTGGGTAGCTGTTAGGTGCTTGCTGCTCTTTAGGTGATGAAATGTGGGCACCAGCCTATTGACATTGCTGGCTTTTGAAAGCTCAGTGTATGAGTGTTTGTAGCAGGAAGGAGACAATTATTTTTTGGTCTATCACAGAGCTGTCCATTAGCCTATATTGCACAAAAAAACATTCATTGCCCTGTGCTTTTGTTAGGCATGCTTTCTTCAGGTTCCTACTTGGACCATTATTCTTTTCTTTCATAGGATAGATTTGTAGAATCACAGGCTGGTTTGTGTTGGAAGGGACCTTAAAGCTCATCCAGTTCCAACCCCCTATACATGGACAGGGTCACCTTCCACGAGAGCAGGTTGCTCCAAGCCCCGTCCAACCTGGCCTTGAACACTGCCAGGGATGGGGCAGCCACAGCTTCTCTGGGCACCCTGTGCCAGCACCTCACCACCCTCACAGGGAAAAGCTTCTGCCCAAGATCCATCTCAATCTCCCCTCTGGCAGGTTAAAGCCAATTCCCCCTTGTCCTGTCCTTATAGGCCTTTATCCAAAGCCCAGATCCATGTTTCTTGTAGCCCCTTTAGGCACTGGGAGCTGCTCTAAGATCTCCCATTTAGGAGCCTTCTCTTCTCCAGGCTGAACCAGCCCAGCTCTCTCAGCCTGTCTCCGCAGCAGAGTTGCTCCAGCCCTTGCAGCATCTCCATGGCCTCCTCTGGACTTGCTCCACCAGCTCCATGTCCATCTTGTTTTGTTGCTTCAGACTTGTACCAGGACTGTAGGGGGAGGTCTCCCCAGAGCGCAGCAGAGGGGAATTTTTCTAACCAATAGATTGACTTTAATCTGACACATTTTATTACTTTTATTACTTAGAACTGTCCAAAATCTTTCATCAAAAAAAATTTTATTAAAGAGGCAAATTCACTGAACTGCTCCTCAACAAAGAATCAAGTAAATTAAAACACCTTTGATTGAGAATCTGAAAATTCAACCGCAAATTCAACTGTCTTTTTTTTATTTCTCTTTTTTTTTTGCATTCTTAGCTGAGTATTTCTGCTGTTTACCTTTTTTCTTTCTTTTTCCCCTCTGATTTTCAACTGTGGAACAATGAGGAATCCTTGGCTTTTAAGTTTTTCTTCTCAAAAAATTTCTCATCAACTCTTTACTTCCAAAGTATGGCTTCAAAACAACACAATTCTAATGCAATTTGCACGAACCCTATATCACTCAAATGCTCCTGACAATTCAATGAATTTTGTCCTATATTGCACCAGAATACTTACGAACCACACTGGGCACAACAGAGCTGTTAATGAAACTGGAACAGTATAATTACAGCACACTCATCCTTGAAGATGCAGACAGATGTGGGGAAGTGTACTCCGTCTGTATCATTGAAATACCATTGCAAATTACCTCTGCACTAACTACATTTAAATAGGAAATAAAGGCGAGAAAAAATCTTCTTCCATAATGACAAGAATATCCATAAAAAGGAAATAGAGATGACATACTTCTTTGTCTGTGACATACATTTTTTACATGACTTAAGGGCTTTGCTTCTTGAGAGTTTACATTGTCAACTGTCAGGGCCCTCCCATGCATGATTTTTGTTTGCATAATAAAGACATTGTGGTTGAGGAATGATCTGTGATTTCCAACAGCTTTGAAACTAACAGTAATAAAATATACAGCATATGAATAATATAGGGTTTAGTTAAAAAGCATCAAGTTCTGAAAAATGCGAGGCCTATTTATTTTTCATTGCTTCATCTGCTCTTTTTTTTATTATTTAAAGCAAATTGAACGACAGCTGTTAGGGGAGACGGGCCAAAGATTTCCAACCCAGGGGCCAGGCTGTGTACAGAACACTGTGTGTGCCCCTTTCTCCCACTGCAGATCCAGGTGATGCTACAATTAGCAAAACAAACCCAGAGCAAGATTTAGAAGAGGACAGACTGTGAAGATCTTGGAGCATACATTTAAATAAGCTCTTCCTAAAGTATCACAAGACTTCCCATACCACTTGTGCAGCAAGGCTTGTGTACTAGGAACACTGACTACCAGTATTATTTTGCAGGGATATCAAGATACCATCAGCGGAGATTGCTGCAGGCATACTCACACCATGCAATGATGAACAGTGCTGTGACGGCTCTCAAGTTATTAGCGAGTCTTGCTGAAATACTTCTCACACAGCTCATTAGCCTGCATGCTTTCCTGCCTTGAACAGCCAACAGGGCGAGGTTGTACAGCTGGTTTTCTTGGTGCCATTTTTGGCTGTTTGCAGCCAAGGATGAATGAACTGGAAGAGGCCACATCCTTTATGGAAATCTCACTAATTAATGGCTGGATGAAAGGGATCCTTTCATTTTTTGTGATAAGATCAGGATACAGAAACTTGGTGATTTGGATAAAATCATGTAGGAAATCTGTGCTAAACAGTCCCTAATTCCCAAGTTCTTGTCCATCCTGTGAGATTATCCATTTTATATTGATGGAACTTTCTCAGGTGTCTAGGGGAATTTTACTGCCTTGGGGTCACATTTCAAAATTTGTTCCTGTTCAGGTTAATGAAATGAAATGGAGGATTAGATCGTGCTTAATGATGACAAGAACATGACAAAGGTGCAAAAACCCTTCAGGAGCTGTCCCCAAATCTACATTAAGATTCTTATTTGGCTCTGTAGGCAGAGAAAGTGGACAGAGGTCCTTCATAGCCTTAGAACCTATTTTAATTATCCTGTCCCTGGATAATTATTAATGGGGGAGGAGAAAACTGCCTGAAAGTGTAAATGCTAATGGGTTCCCTTGAGAGTGTGAGTCCAGAACATCAAGGAACAGGCTAATGGCCTCTCCAACATGTGGCTGCTGGCTTGGAGGGGGAATGCCACAGCTGAGATTCCGATAATATTCATCAATGACTTGAAGACAAAACTGCACGTCTTTATAAAAGCAGAGCTGTTCTTGCACTGACATATTCAAGGGGAAAGAAAATTGTGTATCTAAAACTTGGCTTTTGACATGGTCAAATGCTGTCACAAGGAATAAGGAAGGGAAGGTAGAAAGGGGATGTGGGAGCTGTGACTTCACCACTAGTTAGGGTGCTGCTTTTTAATTACAGCTCTCCAAGTGATTTAAAACTGGAAGAAGACCTCACAACAAACCAGAGAAGGGAAACCAGTTCACACTTGTACCATGTCAAGGAGATCACAAGGCTTGTTAAAAAATAAAAGCCCAGATGCATGTGGCTTATACCTCGAGAAAGTCAGGTCATGAAGTGTTACCTCAGGTTTAGCACATCAGATCTTTATTAGACCATTAATTAAGGTTATCATTCGAAATCATCTACCTTTCTATTAGGTGTTCCATTTATCAGACGAAAAGTGCATTTGAATGGGCTGTGATAAACAAGCACTGGCTGTTGAAAATAATCTTTTTTCTCCAGAGATTTGAAACCAGTTCTGCTATGCTTGGAGGGAGTTTAGCACATAAGTGCCAGGGCAAAAGATGGAGTCAGAGGAAGTGATTCTTCCTTTCTCAGGTGTTTTTCCCCGAAGTCCTCCTTCTAACAAAGAATCTCCAGATTAACCTTTGCATGGAGGTGGCACTTGGGTATAAGAACATTATTTCTTTTGCAGCCAGTTTGCTCTGAAAGTAACTTAAAATGGGGTTTTATATTTGTTGTTTCTCCTAAGTTTAATGCACTGGGTTCACAAGACTAGTTTTCAGTGTCTCTCTCAGCTCATTAATCTGAGAGCTGGCTGGAGTTCACTCCAGTTCAAACCCAGTCCTCGAGCTGCATGATGATGTTGGTCTCATCATTGCCATTCAGCCCTTTTCCCACCATAGGGCCTCCTGGAGGGCCCCATGAAGCCAGAGGCAAAGCTCAAGGCAGTATTTGGGTACAGATTACTCCTTGGTCACTGCACACAAATGATAGGTCATTCACTGGCAAGTGAGGAGTAGTTGATATGGAGACAAGTGGGCACATGAAAGCTTAGGAGAATTAACCCAGGTTGGTTTGCAGGCCAGTTTATCACCATCTGGGTCACATCTTGTTCTCTACATTTTATACAGAGAAGGAGGTTTGAGTTCTCCCTGCTGACCAAGTGTCCTGGGTTCAGCTGCAGCAGACTTTTTTCTCCTTCTTAGTAGCTGGTGCAGTGCTGTGGTTTTGACTTTCAGCCTGGGAACAACACTGATAACACCGATGTTTTTAAATGTTGCTAAGTAATGTTTACTCTAACCAAGGACTTTCTCAGTCTCATGCTCTACCGGCGAGGAGAGGAAGCCGGGAGGAAGCAGAGACAGGACACCTGAGCCAAACTAGCCAAGGGGGTATTGATACCGGAGCACGTCATGCCTAGGATAGAAAATGGGGGGGGGGCCCAGAGCGCTGCTTGGGTCACGCTGGGTATCAGTCAGTGGGAGGTGAGCAATTGTATCCTCTCCCCTTGTTATTTCCCTTATCATTATTATTGGTAGCAGTAGTGGTTTGTATTATACCTTAGTTACTGGACTGCTCTTATCTCAACCTGTGGGAGTTACATTCCTCCGATTCTCATCCCCATCCCTCTGGGAGTGGGGGGAGGAAGAAGTGGGGGGAGTGAGCGAGTGGCTGCGTGGTTCCAAGTTACCAGCTGGGCTTAAACCACAACACCAAGCCCTTGGAGGTATCTACACAACACTGTTATTTCTACAGAGAGAATAGAGAGAGGGCTTCCTACAGGAGGACTAGTAAGGCCAAATGCTCTTAAAGGCTTTATGACCAAGCAAAACCTGGTGCACTGTTTTCTAGAACCTGTCTATGTATGGGCCATTTGGAGGTCAGTACAGATTAAAATCAAACTAGCTCCAGAAGCAGCATCTGTCTTGGCTAATGAGTGCCTTGGGGTTAATTAGTCTGTACTTATCACCATATTGCCTTGACTGTTGGGCTTCCAGGGCCCTGACGTGTTGGAATGGTGGAGACATTTCTCTAGCTGGACTTGCTCTGAAAGGTGGACAGGGTAAAAAACTGCTGGAAGGCAGCAGGTGATAGCCTACAGAGAGAGGCAAGGGGTGCCAGTGCTGAGGACTCACGGTCTGAACTGGACCACCCTGTCATGACCTCCCACCCCAAATCACACAAGACTGCTTCTCCTGTGCTGCTGTTCTTTATAATACAGACATAGTGCAATGGTTTTCTCCCCCTCTATCTTGTACAGCTGTCACCACCTCATGCCAATAGTCCAACCTTAGGAGAGTTTTGAGCTAAAAAACCCTGATCGGATGATCATGCTTATCTCAGCTGAAAGGCTTTCAAAGCCCAGCTTAGCCAAAATAGGTGTTATACACACCATGAGTCCAATCATCCCCCTTAGAGCCATCTATGAAGAGCTGTTTCTAAACCCAAGCTTTTCCATTATCATTTTCTTCCATTCTTGTTTCAGCTCACTAAACATTAACCACCATGACCTACTTCATAAATCCAAACCATATTAAACAGATTAAGTTTATAGCCAAATCCTAACACCCTATTTGGGGAATGGTTACAATGTTTGGCTGTTTCTACAGTTTCGTGGGTTAGGGTTTTTTCTGGACAAAGTTAAATCTTTTTATTTGACTGAAACATTTTGTACGTGTTTCTAAACTGGTAAAGCAAAACACATAGACAGAACCAATTCATTTGTCTAAGAACAGTACTGAAAAATAAAATGAACAACCCCCAAGCCTATCTGCAATGTATATCCAAAACTTACAAAAGGGTCCAAAAATTTTTTATGAACTAGCTTATGTGTGTATGTATTTACATTTTATTCTCATGGATCGTATTTATGTCAGAACATAGGAAATAGCCTCTACCTTTCAATTTACATTGTGGTTCAACATAATCACATGCTTTCCCATGGATAAGAACCCACTACTCCTAACAGAACTGCCAGCAAGCTGATGCAGAAAAGAACATTGCTGAATATCACAGTTTTAGTTTTCAAAGGAAAAGACAAGGGAAGGCAAGGGAAAAAAAAGAAACCACCACACACAGGATGATATCAGCTGACAAAACGATGAATGACGGGTCCAACAATTCAGATAAATCATCATCAACGAGGGGCATTCTAAGCAATGTCTCCACAAAATCAGACTTACACTTGGGGCTACTGAATGTTTTCATCAGTAATCCAGAATTAGATATAAAGTCACTGCTTATAGAATTTGCAGCTGATGAAGATTTGTAGAAGTATAAATAACTGCAGGGACAGTCTAAGTTAGATCACTGGTGAAGCTTGGCTTATTCAGGCAAAACATGTTTTAAACCAGCCAAATGCAATGCAGTCTGTGCAGGAACACAGAATACATACTATGTTCCTATCACATAGTTATGAAATTTCATATGTAGGAAAGGGACAACCTTCCTTCAGGCAAGGAATGTGAGGAATGTTTATACGGGAGAGGTCATGATGGGTGAGTAACTCAACCTGAGCTCCATGCTGTGTTGAGGCATTCAGCATTCCTTGTTGTTTCTGGACATGTAGAGATCCCTGAATGGAGAGAGATGACAGCTGTGAATGACAGGAGGGAGGTGACCTTGATCCGAGGGGTAGCTTTCAGCCCTGCCCCATCAGGAATAGTGCTGTGTCATATAAAGCATGCTGTTCTCTGGATAAGACCTTGGAAATGAGAACTAAGGAGCTCAAGCCAAAGAGGATATGCTTTCATAGCAATACCTTTGGAAGTATTTTAATGAGAATCTTAGCTATATGATATAGCCAGTGAACAAGGAACGTAATATAAGTATGACATGATGAATTCCTAAATGAGTATGAATAATACTGCTTAGGAGTGTCACGATTTACACATGTGACAATTTACAAAGAATAAAGTCCATGCTATAGGTAATACTAAGAAGCCCAGCCTGTTTGGAACTGAATTTTACTTAAATGCCTGTGATCCAGAAACCAAATATTCAGCGAAGACCTTGAAGCAGACAAGACCAAAGTCTGAACATGAGTTCAGGGCAGGAGGTCTCCACTAAGTGCTGAACATTAAATTAGATCTAGATAAGGCAAGCAAATCTACCTAACCTATTATGAGTGACTGTTCTTACTGCACTCTCCTTGCTTATACAAAACACTGATTAATTTATTGTTTCTGAGAATGTTTCACTGCCGCTTCTGACTTCTTCCCACTTGTTTTTCACTTACTGGCATTAGGCAGCTGAACTTACCTGCAGAATAATTACTTGCATGGCTGCAGAGACAGATACATCTAAACCTATTGTTATCTATCTGTATGTATATATGCTATATGTACTGTATAAACACTCCACATACTGTAACTCCAGGGCATCTAATGATAAAAGTCATGAATCTTTCTTACATCCATATTCCCACTTCAATAGAATTTGATTGCAGCCCTGCACCTGCATGCAAAATCAGGGTGAGTGAAATGGTAATGTTGCATGCATCCTGGTTTGCTTTCTTTCAATGATGTAAAAAGAAAAGAAAAGGAGAAATCTCAGAAAAGAGCCAGACAAGGGCAGGAGAAAATTCTTGAGAAAGAGAGACTTCTCAAACTCATCTTGCTTACTTGGGCAGTGTGAGGATGGAAAGGTAATTTAACTAGTGCAGAAATATTTGTGTGAAGAGATGAACCTGTTTGGAAAAGGGCTTTTTAATCAGACAAAGGAAGGCATGAGAGGAACCAGAGTGATTTAGAGTGAGTTGAACGTTTTGCTAAGGAGGATTACAAGCTAAGGAAAGTGGTGGGTTCTCCATTTCATCCTGCCTGAAAATCAAGACTGGGTGTCTTTCTGGAAGAGAATTTTCACTGAACATCAATTCCTTGGATCAATCTTGGGGGCAGCGAGACAAAACTTCATAACCTGTGACATAAGTGATGTAAGCAAGATGACCCTTCGCCTTTAAAATCCCTTCATTTTGAGGATGCTGAAAAGCAAAGCTCTATATAGCAATGGAAATACAACCAGAGAGTGAATGCTGGAGGGACAGAGTAGTCGGGTCCAAGCAGTTAGGATGAAGAGTGCCATATAATTCATTTTTTACACCTAAATGTCAGCTGGATGTACAGTAGATGTTTTGAGACCATGAGGGTAGCATAAAGCCTTTGTGCACAGAGTAAACGCACACAAACCTTCCTTCATTACTGGGCTCTTTTTATGACCTGTCCTTTCCATAGTTTGAGCTCTGGGGAATGAATGTGCTTTGCCCAAAGAGGAATGACATTAGCAAGACAAGGTACTGTGCAGGATCCTTGCAGCACCGGTAATTCCCTTTTAGCTCAGTTTGTGTCTTTCTGTGGTTTTGTCAGGAGGATACAGCATTTCACGAATGGAAGAAGTTACTTCACCACACCTTCTCTCAGCCCTTGGTTTTTTGCAAATATTGATGTTTCATGACATAGATGTTTTATTGTTGAATTTTCTGTTGGGCTGTTACTCCATTCAGTAGTGAATTCCAGACTGCTTATTATTTCTTTACTTATATTAAAGGGACCTAACAAGTTTCACAAGATTTATGTGTCATAGGGAGGTGTCTTAGCTAATTCGAAGTAGTAAATTGCAAGAGCAGGAAGCCTCAGCATGTGAATTGAATTTTCTGACTCATGAAGTGCAATGCGTTCCCACTGTGGTAGAGGTCTCTACTGAGATAAATAGCACAAGGCAATGCACGCGGGCAGTGCTGAGTAAGACTGTTCCCATCCCATGAAGACTGTAGCAGGTCAGCTGGCTAGGCTGACAGCAGGAGATGCAAGCTATTAATAAATAACCAATAAATGACTTATAAGGAAGGTAAGCTCTCTTGTTTTAACAAACCAAGTCATACAGAAAGGTGTGTTGCTATTCCTGAGGTGTCTTAGTAAACTAATGACAGTTACAACAAAATAGGGCAGATTTCTGAGAAATAAAATGAAGTCCTACACAATCCCTAGCAGAAAAATTGTCTTTTTTCCCAAAGTAGGGAAATCCCTTCTATCCACATCTGGCTGGGTGGACTAGACACCTCTGAAATGTATGGTGCAATCACTAAACATAAGATGCTTCATGCTCAAATTTTCCCATTCTAAAATATATCCAGAAGGCTTTTTTCATTCCAAATCTTGATCTAGAAACCAAATTTTGAGCTGTGTTCTATCCAAGTTGTCAGTAAGTAGGAGAGGGAGATCCTTTGCCAGACTATAAGATAAAGTTTTAGATAGACATACCCTTCATTGGCTTGAACATTGATGAATCCTATACTTTCTGAATTAGATTTCTTATCTGAAAGTGAGTGCTTTGTTATTACTCATGATTATTTCTCACTGGTGCAACTTTCATTCGTCTCTGGCTATGTGAAGGTTAATGAGTAAATGACTGCTGGATGTACTGCATAAGTAAAGTCTTATCCTAAATGCTAAATTATCTTCCTCACTTGCATCCTTTCTGTAACTCAAAAAGAAGGGGGAAAAAAAAATGACCCAGAAATCCCAAACTATTATTTTTTTAATACTGTGTTGTAAAGTACCAAAAATATTCCTGAACAAGAGCAATTTTTAGTGAGAGAAAACACTGCTGATACTTTTCTTAAAAAAAAATTTGACCTTTCTTCTTGCAAGATGAAGGTAAAATAAAACGCAGAAAACCACTTCCTTCTCCACCCATCACCAGGTGTTTTGCTCACAGGAACACCTCTGCTTCTTGGACTGACTTCTCACAGCTCAAATGTGGAGACCAAATCCTGCTACAACTCCAACACTCCATCTCTTCCTGGACACAGAGCTTCATGTTAACCCCAAACTTACATCCTTGCAGCATGGTTTCCCTGTCAGCGCTTTCTCACACACTAAAAAAACCTTGAATGACTAGCTATGACAGCACCACCTCCTAAAACATGTCATATTACTGCCTAACTTGACTCCACACTGCGTGTTTTCCACTCGCAAAAGTGAGCATTCATGTTGGTTTGCCAAAGCTGCAGTGGAAGCCTCCAGTATTGTATTTCTGACATTGGTCAATGCTAGATATCCTCCAGATGGTAAAATATAATCTTCATGGGCCTTGGAGGCACTGATGTGGTACCATACCAGCTGACACCAGCTGCTGATGACCTAAACCTTGTAATCTTTATTTTCATTAACATACATCAGCGGCAGAACTTAATGTCATGACACGTACAATTGTCTAATCTCTGTATTCTCCTCCTATTCGGGAATTTTTCCCAATACCAATCTAGGTTGCCACAAATTAATTATATCAGACATTAGGATATTTGTTTTGTCCCTTCAAAATACATTCACAAAAGCCCTTGGAGGACCACGTAAGGTGTAGATGAACAATTTCATTTATAAATATCATTCCTGTATATATAAGTTTGTGAGATGTCTTTTTTGTATTCAGTTAAATCAGGAAATATAATTGTCTATCTTAATTTTTATCTCTAGAAGCCATATAATATATGCCAAATCAAACATGTAAATCATCCATCTTTAACAGCTTTCTTTGTGCCATGTAAATGCACAGCAACTGTTTTGTCAAATGACCAAGAAATGAGAGTTTGACAATACAGTGGTTTTCATCAGCGTATGACCTTAAAATAACACGTACGTTTCAGGAGATGCTGTTCCAGTCAGAACAGAACTGCAGGGCAAACTCACATCTCTGGATACTCATGGAGGCATCCGACAGAAAAGCTAATAAATGCACTAGATTAGTACAGTTTTATTTTCCATAAATCTGGGACATGTTCAGCAATGTCAAATTGTTCCAGTGGCTTTAAATGAATAAATAAACCCAAGCTCACTCTGAAGCTCAGAAGTGAGGTGGAATTCATTTAGCTCATTACCATTTAAATGATGGATGGACAAGGTAAACTCTTTTCTTTTGAGGCAAGGGACAGACAATGTGGAGACGAGAGCAGTGGTATTACATAGATGTGGGCTCCCAGGCTTAGATGATTGGATTCAGATGTTTCCAAAGAAATTACTTGCTCCGAAAGGGCTCTTCGGTTACTAAGAGGTATAGTAATCATATTTAAAATGTTTTTACTCACAGTCAGGCTCCTATAGCTTCAGTCACATGGGATTTACTGGAGGGTTTATCCTCGGGCTGCTCTGTTGAGTGCAGAGAATTCAGGCAGGTGTTTTCAGAGGGTTAGGCTGCCAAGATACACAAAGTAAAATACCAACACGTTTAGAGGCGAGATATTTTGCTTTTGCCATTTTAACTATAATTTATTTCCAGCTTTTGCAGTAGGTCATTATTTGCCACTCCTAAATTACAGAGGAATTCAAAGGGGAGAGAGGTAACAGGTAGGTTTTCTGTTTGTTTTGCATGCAAAAGGAGGTACCTGAGAACAAGAAGATACAATCTCTACACCTAACCCAGACTGAATGAGAAAGAAACATTTCACAATTTTGTAAATTAGTTAATTTCTTCATAAGCCAAGTTTCCTTGAGAACAATGAATAAAACAATAATTTATTTTTATTTATTGTATTTGAAAGATGAATAAAAAAGGGACCCCAAAACAGAGGAGACAGTATGATATTTCACATGTGACACTGATGCTGCAAAATCAAAAATGACTTGCATGATTTCTGGTTCACTTGTAACATTGAAGCTTAATGTAAACTCACCAAAAGCTCCCTGAGCACTCACAGGTGTCTTCTCACCAGTTTCCTGGGAGGTAACAGCTCGAGTCAGAGCTATGTGTAACTTTCCTGTGTACAGGGTTATGACAATATTTTGATCCCAGTATCAGACATGAAGGGATGTGGAGCAGGGTTAGAGCTAGCTGTGGGAATAGGTCACACATGATTCTTCATTGTAATTTTTCTTCCTAACAAAAGAGGTCTTTAACAAATTGTCACACATGGGTGTTTTTCTTATCCAGCCAGTGTTAATTGCTTACTGAATGGTGACAAACTGCATCATCCCTGTCAGACCCTAGGACAAACCTTTTCCATCCCTGGCACTGTTCAAGGCCAGGTTGGACAGAGCCTTGGGTGACATCGTCTAGGGTGAGGTGTCAGTGCCCATGGCAGGGGGATGGAACAAGATGATATCAATGTCCTTTCCAACCCAAACCATTCTATGATTCTGTGATTTTATGGTTCTCTTCTTCACATCTGAATCCTGATGTTCTGCCTGGGCCTATGTTTCTCTGTAGACCTTCTTCTTGCTGGGTGTTTTACATCTCTCCTGCACTTTAGATCTCACAGAGCAACATGGTCTGAGCCTCTCCTATCTCCCAGATTTCTCTTTTCTGCAGCATCTGTGAAAAAATGTGAATAAGCAGTCTTTGTACTTTTGCTGTCCAGGAACAACTCTTGCATGACCATAACTTACAGTAAGAAAATATACCAGATACAACCCATCATAGCACCCTGTATTCCTGGACATCCATGCAGCTCTGCCTCAAAACATGCAGTATCCAAATTAATAAATTATGTTCTGTTCACACGTACAGATGGGCAGCTACTGTAAACAGTGATTTGCACAAGGAGGGAGCCTGTATGCTGGAAAGGCAAGATACATGGGTATCACTGTTGGTGACGTAGCTCTTGCAAAGTGATTAGTGATGTTGGGTGCCACAGCTCTGGGACTACAAACATGCCAGGTCTGCAAGACACTCAGTGGTCAGGGTATTCACTGTTTTGAGTAGCTGGGCTGTCCAAAGGTGCTGCAGTGTTGGTTTTGGGAGCATCTTTCTACTGTGTTTCAGAAATGCTAAGCTTTCTCATTTTAGATTTGAGGAGACATGTTAAGAAAAGAGAGAAAGGTGAAAGGGTGATGTAGGACAGTGAAACAATAGGATGACCCTTTATTTACTTCTTTTGGTGGTATAAATAATGGCAGAGTGAGGAGTAAGGAGGCATTTGGATGAAAAGGAGTGACTGACTTGTTATCCTTAATGCTATGTTATGTGAGAGGATGATAGTACTGAGGGATCTGCACAAGTGACTACGGGACATCAGCTGCCAAAAGGGCACTAATCAGAATCTCTCAGGGTGGTTGGTATCTCAGGTGGATTGGGAGTGTCAGCAGGGGTGTCAGCAGCAACAAGCCTGGGAGAATGTTGCGTTTGACATCTAACCCAGGAAGAAGACCACAGGTAGGTTTGTGGAGATTGTCTGAATGGTCCTGCAGAGGAACCTGAAGAAGAATTGCAAGGGAAGGGGGGCACTTTTTCTCCTAAATAATTTTAAAAAGAAAATAGTCCCAGATGCCTTTTCACTGGACTCTGTGTCAAGTTTGCCTACTGCAGCAGCGTGTAACTCAAGTACCTCTAGACTGACTTCCCCTTCCTTGACATTAAGGGTTCTCCAAGAAGGGCAATTTCTCCAAAGGTCTTTAAAGTTTTCTTTCCTCTCTTTCTTGGCCTGGAGCAACTTGAATTTGTTAACACAAACAGAATACAGTGCAAACTGTGTTGCTTTTGGGAAGGTCTTAAGTGGCTGAGCCTGGGATTTCCACTGAGGATGAAAGTTTTGTGGGAGGAATATTTTTACGGGCAAGTTTGTAAGCGGTGTGGCTATTTGTGGATTGATTTGTTGGCATTTCCTCTCTTTCTTCTTCCCCTAGTTTAGGAGCCTACAGCAGGCCTTCTTTAATACACACAAATAAAATGAGATGAAAAAAAGTATTAAAAATGTAGCTGAAGATTGAGGGAGATAGAGGAGGGAGGGGAGAGTCTTTTGCTTCTACAGCACCAAAGAATGAAAACATCTGTGTCCAGTTGACTCACTTTCATAAAGATGCACTGGTGCTTGATCAAACCCATCCAGTGGATCTTGCCTGAGCTGTGTGGTTTATATCAACATTATGGAACAGGATCATGGGCCAGGTAGTGAACAGAACCAAGGCATTTGCTTGTGTGTTACATTTTTTTATTATATTTTAAGGGTCTAGACTGCATTTGCAAACCATGGATTACATTTCACCTGTCAACAATTGCAGTTGTTGCTCTGGATTTGAATGTCAGTCATGGTGCTATTGCCTCTGTGCCCACCTTTTAATTGCTGTTGATACACCATCCATCCCCCTGATTCACTGGAAGAGCAGTCTGGAATAGGGAATACATGCTGTACCTCACCTGCTGCAAGTGTTTCTATTTTTGTTGGCTTGGGGAAAGCTGTTGGTCTCAGTTTCTTTTAAAACATTTTGTGCTATAGAGAGGAAATGAAGCTGAGCTGCAGAGCCTGGGGGCTCCATTCACTGCTAAACTTAACTTCTTCAGGTCAGCTGCCAACAGCTAATACCATTGCTGTCTTCCAGCATCTGGTGTTAGAGGCTGATTTGGTAAAGCCCTCCATCACATACCTCCCTGCAAGCCCATGTTGTCCTCCTGATTTCAGTGAGACTATTCAAATCTTTTACATGCCTACAGCTGTAAATGGAGGTGACAAATAGAAAAAAAATGAAATATAGAGGTGTTTTCCTTTTTCTTTGTCACCCACAGGAGTAAATGACTTTGTTGATGCTGACTTGTCCTCCAGCCACAATATATAATTCCTTAACGTATATTTATTTAAAAAACCTCACTTGTTTAATTTCCAAGGAATAAACAAATAGGTTTCCAGATGCCTTAAGTTTAAGGTTTGTCCCCTCATATTTACTACAGACCACACTCGGACTAGGATTGCTCTAAGCAGCATGTGAAAAGTATAATTGAATAGCACATTACAAGCTGAGGTCTGGCAATGCTTTTTAAGTTAGCTTGAGCAAAGAGCATCAGTTTTTGTGGCCATCAGGCCAGCATCTCATCACCTTTTCTTGCATCCAGCACATATCTATGGGTGGACCGATGGAGGTGACCTCCAGAAAACATTCAAACTTACATCCTGGGCACAAAATAAAATGCCTAAACTGCTTTCCTGCATTCTCTCTCTAAACACACACTTAACCTCTGAACATGGTGCTGGATCTTAATAGTTGGAAAGACAGAGGTGCAGTTTTAAGGTCAGCTATCAGTTCCCAAGCATTGCAGATGGTGCACTGGTGGTTGGATATCATCTGTACAGCCATAAATTACCCTCTGGTTCTCAGAAACATCCCTATTGCCCAGAGTTGCAAACTGCTTCAACAGCTTAGGAGTCTTATGAGTGAAAATGTGGCAGGACAAGGACAGACAGACAAGTGACCCCAGGGTAGTCCAGTTATCATCTAGTGAGCACTATATACATGCTCTTACTCATGCCATTGCAGTAGCTGTGTGTCTCATGTTTTCCTCAGGACTGTGTACATATAGGCAGTTACCACAGAGTGGATGACATGCTAAAAATACACACTGTTGCTTAGTTCATGGTGATGTGTTCATCTGCCATTGTCTATTGTAATTTTGGGACTACGTCAAAGAGAAGCTGTTGCAATGATAACCTGAAAGGGTATTTGCCTTCTTTTCTGTAAGGAAAAAAATGCACTGTAATGTATGGCTCTGGCAACTCCTCTCACACGCACATCTTCTTTCATATGAATGATACAGAGTTTGTATCCCCTGTTGTGCAGCTTTTCTGCTGGTGATCCGAGGAAGCACGCCTTGGCTTTCTTATGCTGGTAGGAGTTTGTGAGTAATGGAGGAAGGGGAGAAAAGTCTTGTGAAAGGATCAAATCTGATCTGAAAATGACTGAGACCTGTTAAGCACAGAGCCTTGCAAAGCCGTTTTTAGACCTCTGCTTTATACATATAGTCCTTGCCACCAGCACCCGCTCTACCAATAAAGTGTCATCTGCGAGATGTCACTCACTGACACTGAGTGTCACATACAGAAGCAGGCCAAACATTTGCCGAGCTGAGTGTGTTCTCTAGAGGGAGGAATGTAGCTACAGATTATATGACCTGGATAACATTTGACAGGATTATGCCTCTACACATGTTTGCTCAGCACCTTATGCATTGAAGCTCCCCCAGTCTGGAGCCACAGGACATTATTGTAACCCAAGTATTATTTATGTTGGCAACTAAGAGATAGATCATGGGTAAGGAAAGGAAGAAGAAGCATTGCCAAGTGAATGAATTTGAGTGTTATGTTCTTTATATCATCAAACATCTTAATATTAATAGATGCTATATTGACCTAAACACACAGCAGAGAGATTCAGTTCCAGAAGCCTTATTTTCCATAGACATCTCGATTTTCAGAGCTCATGCATATTTTTAGACAGTTTTGTGGCACAAACTTCCTCTTCTTTGCATGACAACTGCGTCTCAGTGAGTGAGGGAAGGATTTTCCTTCAGGAAAGGAGAGATGCAGCAGAATTGCAGTGCCTCTACCTAGCAGAGCACACAATTGCAGTGAAGGGATGACAGCTTATCTTTTTAACCCACTCTTCTCTTTTTATTCCCAAGTGGAGTTAGAACTAGACTTGAACCTCACGGGTTCGGATTGACTAAAGCAGGCTTGACATTTCATCCAGACTTTGACCATTGCCTGCCACAGCTCACCTGAGATGTGCCAGGGCAGGTGGATTGGGCTCAGTGTGGGGATTCCAGCACTGGTCTTGAAATTCCCACACTGAGCTCATGGGCTTCTGCACTGTGGTTACTACATGTAGTTCTGAGGTGGATGGTCATGCTGAGAAGTGATGCATCTTCAGTCTGGGTTGATGAAATCACTGTCTGACCATGTCACCACAGTTATCCCAGTCAACCCCTTGCTGGACACAGGGATATTATGGGCACTGCTCTCCACTTCCAGCTCTCATAAAGTACAATGGTGGCTCCCACTGCTTTTCAAAGCATTTCAGCTTGGCTACTGAACTGTGTTCATGCAGCTTCATTTCTCCTTCCTTCGGCTGTCCCCCATCTGCTTTCCAAGTACCC
>NW_009927630.1:0-17438 GCF_000696875.1 Nestor notabilis | reverse complement strand
ATTGACACCCTTTCTTTTGTTTGCTGCGTATATGTTCAAATTATTTCCCAGCAGATGTATCGCATGAAGGTTTTGAATTCCCACCCCTCTCTCAGAGCACTGACTCTGATCTCAGGGCAACACCAGTTTCATTAAAACAGAGCTCAGCATTAAAGCTTCATTCTCAGATTTGTCTGTCTTAAAACAGAAGACGTTAAAAATACTGTTGATGGTAAAACAGCCAGTGTAACCTCCAAATCTCCCCTGTTCAGATCAGATGCAGCCTTCGTGCTGTAATCATTCCTTTGTCCCACTCTTCCCCTCCTTTCTCTGTCTTTTTGGATATGTGTTTCTCTCTGACTGTGATGCTGCAGTGGCAGAAAGGGGTCAATGTATCTGTGAAAGATGGACTCAGCCAAGCTTTTCTAGCTCTTTCCTTTTCAATTATCCGGAGGTTGGCAGTGGTCCCAGAAACCTGCAGTTCCTGCAGTCCTGCTGCTGCAGGCCTGCTCCACAAAGCTAGCATCCTAAGAGGATCACTTGGTGTGGTGCCCAGGAAATGACAAACAGAAAAGGTCACACGTACTCCAAAAAGATATACTGCTCAGCAAATTTAATTGACATTGTGCAGCCTTTCAAAATGTCCCTGCAGACATTCCAGCATTTAACAGATGCAAGCAAGTAACAGCAAAATAGCAGAGAAAGGGCAGAAAAAAATGCATTCTGTCCACCTGAAATATTTTTTTTTGTACCCTTTCACATGGTCTATTATATCAGGGTAATTTTTTGTTACCTCTGGTCTGGCAAGTGAAATCTACCATTGCATCCCCCAGCCTCCCTTCCTTCCCTCACGCAGACACTGCTGCTTTTTAAATCATCGAACTTTCATTACATGGGGTAACTGTCCTTTTTTTAATCCTTTTTCCTTGCATATTTGTCTGTAAAAATACTGTACAAGGAACCATCTCCCTGTCAAGCCCAGCGCTCTCTGGAGGTTCACCCTGCGTTATCTAGCCAGAGGGAAAAGCGCTGTCTGCATCAATGAGTTCCTTCTTTAAAGAAAAGAAACAGGAGATCTATGGAATTTTAAGCAGGTGTCTGATATCCAATGTTATTAGCAAGAGGTGGTGGGAAAGTAGGAGTGCCCAGGGTGGACCTAGGAGGAAGGGAGGTGATCCTGGTTCAGTAGGGACTGTACTCAGCAAGGATTCAGCTCTTTAGGGTATTTTTATTTCAGCCTCCTTTGTCAAGAACATATTTAAGATCAATTTGATTTTATGGTTTTGTTTTTAATGTACCCCAATTAAATGGTAAACTGGCAGAAAAAGAAAAAAAGTACATTATAAGTACCAAAGATGGAGCAGACACGTGACACAACAGATTTGAATACCTGGTCCATTTACATCTATGAAATTTGGAATAAAAGGCACATCTTCCCTATATAGCTAGGACTATGCAATCACCATAATTTAGATGGCTGGGATAGTAAAGAAGCAAGGTTTGAGTCCATTGGGAGCCTTGAATCTTCATGTCATGAGTCCCAGCAAGTGTGTTAGCTGGACTGCTGTAGAGAGAAGTGATTGATATTTCCAAAGCTGCTATCTATACAGAGGGTCAGAACTGTTTACTTGCACAGGTAGTGTAAAGAACTTGTTGTATCAGACTGAACACTTCAGGAGTGTATAAAACAAAGAAAAAGATCCATATGTTTTTTTTCTGATTACTATATTTTGGAAGAATTAACTACCATATCTATAATGTGAGTGTATACATGGATGACATCTATGAAACCTGGCCACTTATTTGCCCAAATATGGTTAGTCTTTAGTCAAACAATCTTACAACTGTAATTTCAACATAACAGTCATAGAATCAGAATCACGGACTGGTTTGTGTTGGAAAAGACCTTAAAGCTCATCCAGTTCCAACTACCTGCCACAGACAGAGACACCTTCCACTACAGCAGGTTGCTCCAAGCCCTGTCCAATCTGGCCTTGAACGCTGCCACGGATCATTACGGTGTTAGGACCAGAACCCGAGACTCCCTGTCCACATCTATGCTTAAAGAGAAGGTTGTACTCAAACAGAAGGAACTAGTTAGAGACAGATTAATATCAAGGCAACTTTCTCAATTTCAGTACTTTTCTGTTTCAAAGGAAGATCTCAATAGGAAGAAAATGTGACATTTGGCATTTTCAGTATGGATGTGGCAACATCCACTTTCTGAAGGAAAGCTAAAATTTATAGTTTAAGGAGAGTTGGTACCCTGTAGCTAAAACACAGATGTGTGGCAAATTTTTGTATCTAAAACACGGATATGGGGCAAATTTTTAAGGCTCTATTCTTGCTGATTCTGAGCAGGATTTACCCATCTTTCATCCTCCCCTGTGCTATGGGAAAAGCTCAAAGCCCATAGTTGTAAACCTCATGTCAACACCTATACCAATCCATGAAGACTGGGAGAAGCATTATCCTTTCCCTTGAAATGTCCTTGGAAACTAGGGCATCCCCATAACAGTTTTCAGCTCTGGTTCAAAATATTTTGTCAAAAATGTGTGAAGAAATATGCTTCAATTTACATGGTGGTATAAAAAGATTTGTACTTCCTCGTGGCCTCAGTGATTCTTGTCTAAGAACCTGCTATCAGATATAGTTAACTTTCCAACAGAAAATGTTTCCAAGAAAGGGGTTTTGCTCTTGACAAAATCAGTTTATATTAAATGACTCATAACTTTGTAATATTAATGGCTGGTTTCATAATACACTCTCCTATTACACTGGACTTCACAGAAGCAACACAATAAAATTCAGAAGTTGATCTCCTCTGTACTGCAGACTTCTGTCAACACAATTATATTGGTCAGGAGAGGCAGAAGGTGAGATCTCTGGCCAATGAGCAGCACAAAGAAAAGGCTGATTGTCAAAAAAGGCACAGAAGCCAAAACTGAGCTTTTACCATATCACTGCTTTCACTTGAGGAAGGATGTGGCAGAGGAAGAAAACTACATTTTTCCCCTCAAACAGTCTAGCCTATTGGTTTTGTCTTCTGGGGGAGGGGAGAAAGATCTCTAAAGCGTCTTGAGGTTTTAAGCGCAAAATGTTTTCTGAGTTAAAGCTTGATATATGCCTTCTGTCTCAAAAGGCAAAAGTTCCAATCCTTTAGACCACAGGAAAATTGCCAGCTGTGGAAATAGTAAGGCTTTTACTGTATGCAAGTGAGCTGTTCTGACTCCATCTGTTACAATGGTAGATTTTCACATGTCTGTTTTGACTGATACCCAATCCTCAGTACTTTGTAAGGGAGTTACACACGCAGGCCTGGTAAAAAATACTCAGCTCTTGTCAACTCAGGAAGATGATTGTTAGAGGAAAGTGTCAGGATGGGTCTTCATGACTTAACTGATGAGGCACAATGTTTGTAAACCACTGCCTTGTTTTGTCAGCAAAAATATTATTAAAAACAAGAAGATACTGCAGTTTTTTGGGCTATCATGAGAAAATACGTGAAATGGTTAAAGGAAGGCATGCACATCCTGATGAAATCCTTTTGATTTATGAAGTACAAATATTCTTCAAGTCAATGCTAGACTGATTTTATGAATCTTGCCATTAGGCTTTCCTGTTTTCATCTCTTGTTGCTAATGAGTGCTTGGAAATCTTAGTAGATTAAAACTTCAGGAAGCATAAAGAAACTCACTTTCAAGCCACTCCTTTCTTCTTATGGAACATTAAGAATTAGAATAATAAAAAATTCTAAGAATAAATCCCTCTGGTGTATCAGTGTGAAATATTGTCAATGGGAACTCAAAGATTGTGCAGTCTCAGGAGAAAAGAGAGAACACAATTTAATTAAAGCTTCTTATTTTAATTGCAAAATTAAAATAAGTTAAAATTAGTTCAATCTTTGCTAGGGAAAAAAGGAAGCATAAACTGAATTATGGCCAAGTATGATGGATGCGTCTTGTTATTACACAACTGTTTAGGAGGGAATCATGGAATCTTGCAGTAATTTTGTTAAAGGCACCTATGGAGGTCACCTAATTCCACCCTGCCTTCAGAGCAGGAAGCACTGTATAATTCTATTTCCAATCAAAACTCTGGGGAAATCAGAGAGGAGGTCATGACTGGTTGCTGATAAGAGCAGCTCCAGTGTTAGCAGTGGAGTACTCCAGCACTGTGCACAGCGAGGTTCCTGAACTGGAGAGAGCAAGAGAGCTGCCAGGGGACCCATAGGCTTGTGCCACAGCAGTTGACAGGACCTGGGCAGGACCAGGAGCAACAGAACCAAGTCCCTCAATGTATAGAAGAAGTACTTGGGGAGCACCAGTGACCAGGAGTGCTGCCAGCATGGTGGGCAAACAGGGCATGACAAATGGCACAGAAGGCCATGCAGGAATGGTACTGAAGTCCTGCCAGCTCATCCAGGGAGCAACATTACCCACCTGTCAGAAAGCCATGGGCCCGCTAAGCTCTGCATCCACTACAACCAATATGTCTGCCCAGAGAGAGCTCTGATGATGCCCAGGTCAGGTTGGACAGAGCCTTGGGGGACAGTCTAGTGTGAGATGTCCCTGCTCATGGCAGGGGGTTGGAACTGGATGATCTTAAGGTCCTTTCCAAACCAAACCATTCTGTGATTCTATGATGAGTTCCTGCCTGGTGCAGCAGATACATCTCTGTGACCACTCCATATTCCCTGGTCGTCTTGTATAACAGCTCTGAGGCTCTGCAGGTTGAACCAAACAATGAAGACAGTGTTTCATCTAGCATAGAAGTGATGTCAAATGTGATGCAGGATGTCACATCCTGCAACAAAACTGCTTCCATAAAGAACAAAAGATAGGTCATTGTCATAGGAGAGTCCTTTCTGAAGGGAAAATAAAGCCTAGTATGCAGACTGGACCCACTTCTTAGGGAAATTTGGTGACTTCCTGGGGTCTGGGTTAAAGATATGGAGAGAAGGCTTCCTATTCTGGTTTGGTCCTCATATTACTACACATTATTTATTGTTCCAGTATGATACAATTGAATTACAACAGGAAGTCCAAGGAGAATCAAGAGACACTTCAGGGCCTTGGGACAACAGGTTAAGGGATCAGAGCACAAGTGATGTTCTCCTCTATCCTTCCAGTTGCAAGGAATGGTGAGGGAAGAAATAGGAAGAGCTGGCAGATCAATGCCCGGCTCTGAGCTGGTGTCACTGGCAGAATTTTGGGAATTTTGATCATGGATTAGTCTGTTTGGGGAAGAGTGTGCTAGCAAGGACCTTCAGTCTGCTGTCTCAGTGGAAGTAGAGGATGGAAATCTACATGGCAGTAAAGACTCAAGGGTCATTGATGTGTTAGAAACCACAGAAGCACCTGAGAGTGGTCATGTAGGAATTAGGGCTTCTGACTCCAGAAAACACTTCTAGCTCCAGAAAAGGTGGCTTTATCAGTAGTCCAAATAAAGTGCATCTACACCAATTCCTGCAGCATAGGCAACAAACAGGAGGATCTGGAAGCCATTGTGCTGCAGGAAAATTGTGACATAGCTGCTGTAATGGAAACATGGTGGGATGACTTGCACAACTGGAGTGCTGCAATGGATGGCTGTAAACTCTTCAGAAGGGATAGGCAAGGAAAGAGGGGCAGTGGGGTAGCCCTATGTGTCAGGGAGTGTTTTGATTGCCTAAAACTTAATGATGGTGATGATAGAATTGAATGTTTATGGGTAAGAATCAGGAGGAAAGCCAACCAGGCAGATATCATGGTGGGAGTCTGTTATAGACCACCCAAGCAGGATGAAGAGGCAGATGAAATATAACGTTCAGCTGTGAGAAGTTTCACTGTCGCTAGTCCTTGTTCTCATGGGAGAATTCAATTAACCAGGTGTCTGTTGGAAATACAGTACAGCAGAGAGGAAACAGTCCTGGAGAGTGTGGAAGAGAACTTCCTGACACAGCTGGTGAGTGAGCCAACTAGAGAAGGTGCCCAGATGGACCTGTTGTTCATGAGCACAGAAAGACTTGCGGGTGATGTGACGGTTGGAGGCTGTCTTGGGCACAGCCATCACAAAATGATAGGGTTTTGATTCTTGGAGAAGTAAGGAAGGGGGGTCAGTAGAACTGCCACCTTGGACTTCCAGAGATCACGCTTTGGCCTATTTAGGAGCCTGGTTGGCAGAGTTGCTTGGGAGGCAGTCCAGGAAGGCTGGGCATTCTAAAAGAAGTAAATATTCAAGGCACAGGAGCAGCTGTTCCCATATGCTGAAAAATGAGCCAGTGGAGAGGACCAGACTGGCTGAACAGATAGCTTTGGATGGAACTCAGGAAAAACCTTTGGAAGAAGGGGCAGGTAACTCAGGACGACTACAAGGGTGTTGTGAGGTTATGCAGGGAGAAAATTAGAAGGGCCAGCGCCCAGCAGGAACTTAGTCTGGGTACTGCCATAAAAGACTGTAGAAAAATGTTTCTATAAATACATTAGCAACAAAAGGATCTGTAAGGAGACTCACCCTTTATTGCATGTGGAGAGAAAGAACAAATGATGAGGAAAAGGCTGACGTACTTAATGGCTTCTTTGCTTTAGTCTTTAATAAGTAAGACCAGTTGTTCACTAGGTACCAGGCCCCTGAGCTGGAAGACAGGGACAGGGAGCAAGATGAAGCCCCATAAAAGGCAAAATGGTCAGTGACCTGCTACACCACTTAGACACACACAAGTCTATGAGATCAGATGGTATCCATGCAAGGATGCTGATGAAGCTGGCAGAAGTGATTGACAATCCACTTTCAATCATTTATTGTCAGTCCTGACTAACAGGACTTACTTGACTGGAGGTTAGCAAATGTGGCTCCCACCTTCAACAAGGGGTGGAAGGAGGTCCTGGGGAACTACAGGCCTGTCAGTCTGATCTTGGTTCCACAGAAGGTTATGGCATAGATCATCTTGAGTGGCATCACACGACACAGGAAAACCAGGTGATCAGGCCCAGTCAGCTTGGGTTTATGAAAGGCAGGTCCTGCTTGACCAGCCTGATCTTCTTCTATGAACGTGAGCCAGCTTGTGTCCAAGCAGCCAAGAAGGCCAACAGCATCCTGGCCTGTATCAGCAGTAGTGTGGCAGCCAGGCCAGGGAAGTGATCATGCCCCTGTACTGGGCACTGGTGAGGCTGCATCTCGAATCCGGTGTTCAGTTCTGGGCTCCTCACTAGAAGAGAGACATTGAGGTGCTGGAGCGAGGCCAGAGAAGGGCAACGGAGCTGGTGCAGGGCCTGGAGCACAAGTGTGGTGAGTATAGGATGAGGGACCTGGGGGGGGTTAGTCTGGAGAAGGCTCAGGGGGGACCTTATAACTCTCTACAACTGCCTGACAGGAGGGTGGACCCAGCAGATGATTGGTCTCTGCCTCCAAGTAACAAGTGATAGAACAAGAGGAAACAGCCTCAAGTTGTAACAGGGGAGGTTTAGACTGGATATTAGGGGAAAATCCTTTATTGAAAGGGTTGCCAAGCACTGGAATAGGCTTCCCAGAGAAGTGGTGGAGTCACCATCCCTGGGAATATTTAAAAGATGTGTAGATTTGGCCCTTAGGGACACAGTTTAGTGGTGGATTTGGCAGTGTTGGGTTAATCGTTGGACTCAATCTTAAAGGTTTTTTCCAATCTAAACTATTCCATGATTCTATGATCTGACTTCCAGACAGCCTGGCTGCAGTTCTGGAAGGGGCGAGGATATTTTTCCTCTTTTTGTATATGTATATATATATTTGAAATATCTAATCAACATACTCTTATCTTGTTGCTGGGAGCACAGAAATAAGTTCAGGTGCCAGGATTATACACTGGATGATGAAGGTTTTATATTGCAACCTTAGAAGAGGGAAAATCTTGATCTACCCATGCTTTTTAATGTGTATCTTGCTGCCCTTGGTCACGTAATTCTTTTCCCTCAGTCCTCGCATGCTCATCTCAGTTGTTTAAAATATGGTTGTAGGCTCATTAGAGAGAAGAAGGGCCAGAATTTTCATTTTATGTTTTCCTTGAAAGACTAGGTCATTCCAGCATGTACAGAGCTCTTTAAAATAATTCTGGGACTTCTGTCAGTTTTGATTTATAACATTTGTTGGATTTAATTACACCATAAATCTACCTATTCATTACCAGTGTTGCTCTCCAAAATGCTGACCGTATTGCTAAGAGACAAAGTGACCTGAACTTGTTTCACTTGTGAACAACGCAATTAGATATCTCTATCCCATTGTATTTTGCAGATTATGAAACATGCTAAAACTAGAGGAGTATGGTTAGAGAGTGCAAAGGTGCATAAAAGTGGAAATGTTTGGGATTTCTTGCCCAAGCCTGCTGCATAACCAGCATCACTGTTAATCCCTGCTGAGAGGACTTGAAACAGACATGCATTGTGGATAATATTCTTTATATGTAAATCTAAGATACCCTTAGCACCTCTGAGCTGCATCGAGTGGATGCACCAATTTCACTGAGAACTGGCTCTAAGATTGTTGAACCATGCTACTTTATCTCATAGTGAACAATTTACAGGATCCTCAACTTGGTTTTATGCAGAAAAAAAAATACCCCAAACCCTTTCTCTCCCTTAATTTTCAGGAAGGAAGTTTGAATCAGTGCCAAAGCACTGTTTTCTGATTAATTATAGAACTGTTCTATTGCTTCAGATCAGCACTTGCAGGAGTAACCAAACTGATCGGATCTGAGCTCTTTCTTCTGATGTTTTAAATTTAAAGCAAAATGCAGTGTTGATATTTACTTTTTCTTTTACTTAATTTGATTTGATCTCTCCTCGGCTTTAAATTTCTTTACAGTCGTAAATCCAAATAACTGTCAGGCTATAACAGCAGCAGATTCATCATTGAGCAGAGACTGAAGATCAAATGCAGAATTTAATTAGCATTGGACAATGTTTGTGGGAGGGAAAAATCTTCCTAAAATCAAATTATGTTATTTTCCTCTGAAGTATTTAATTCTCTTGAGAGGAAGTTTGATTTTAAAGATAAAGGTCTAAACTGGGGCTCTAAAGAGTTAAATCCTAAACAGTTGGACAAATTTCAGGTAGCTCAGTCCCAGGTAGGCATCATACAGTGCCACAAATATATAGAATAGTTCAGGTTGGAAGGAGACCTCTGAGGTGACCTGGCCCAGCCTCTTGCTCAGAGCAAGCTGTGCTTCAAAGTTAGATGTAGTTGCTTAAGGCCTTGTTCAGGTGAGTTCTGAAATTTGATGAGGAAGGAGATCTGCACAACCCATGTACAGGTTCAATGTACAACCACTTTCCAAGGCAAAAAGATGTCCTTATATACAGTGCACATTTCATTTGCTGCATGTGGTGATCCCCTCTGAGAAGACTCTGGTTCTGTCATACCTATAAATCCTCTCTGGTAGTCAAAGACTGTGATTAGACACCACCTTCATCTTTCTCTAGCTAAGCACTTCTGTTTGCATCTTTTTGTGCAAACAAGGTCTCCAGAAGTGGGAAAGAAAAGTCAGGCTCTTGAGGTATGTCTTTTTTTTTTTTTTTTTAGGTTGGTTTCTTTGTTTGTTTCCTGTTTTGTGTTTTGGTTTGGTTTTGCCCTTCTGTCCTCCCCCCCTCCCACCATTAAAATGCCATTGAGCAATACATTGAAATAACCAACCTAAATTTCCTTTTCTAAATTATCTGAATTCTTTATTCTTATATGCAAAGTGAAACTGGAAAGTCTGAGATCAGTGTAAGTGGACAGTGTGTCCATCCTTAACGATATGACAGAGTCCAGATTAGTGACACAGGAAAAAGTAAAACTTTTTTCTTGTACAAAAAAAAAGTTGAACTGATGCCTTCCACCTTCTGGTTGTCAAATGTATGAAATGAAGTTTGCAAGAACAATCATCAACTGCACAGGCAGACATGTAACTGTATGACCTTATGACTTTGTAGGTGGCAGAGATATTTAGTGCATCCCATGGAACCTTTCAATATTAAAGAGGTTCAGCATCTAGTTCTGGGGCACATACGAAGATGGAGACCAAGAGTAAACCATGAACTATGTACATTTACACAAAGCAACTAGAAACAGGAAAACTTGGATGAATGGAAAGGCAAGAAATTCAAAACCAAGGAAAGGCTGAAATTCTGGCACCAGGCTACGGAGCCCCTCACCACAAGATGTCATTGGGGCCAAGGCATTAGTAAGATCTGCATAAATAACAGGAATATCCAGAACGATTATAGATATTGGTAACAAAACCTTAGTGAGAGGGATGTAAGACTTTATGTTTCAGGATTTATACCAATCCATAAGTGTTATGATTTAGGATGAAACATTGTCTGAGAAGAGATTACCCAACATCTGCCTTCTTCAGGCTTAGTACACATTCCTTAGAGGCATCTGCCCTGGATTGTTGCTGGAGACTGGATACATGCTAGCTAGTTCATGTGTCCAATCCAGTCTGGCACTTCGTACTTCTTTCCAGCTTCCTTTTTTCTCTTTTTTAATTATTTTTTTTTCCTTTTACCAGAGGTAAAACATCACCCGACAAAAGAAAGTTGCTTTTCTGCAGTGTTCCCCTTGTCCCTAAACACCTCTTTTTATGTACAGAATGATGGAGACAAACAGGAAATAAGACTATCCTGCACTGTGATATCTCTGGATCTGGAATCCTCCAGGACAAATGTCCATTTCCATTTTCCTCCTCTGTATTATCCATTCTGCTTGCTCTGTAGCCATTTATTCCAAGATAATGCATTTATCACCATTCTCAGTGCACCCCAATGCAGTCTATCCCATTTCCTTGATAACTGCTTTCATTTTCCTAACTGCAATGAAAAGTTCAGCTCATGGGTTTCAAACCTGCAGTTGTGCATGCCCACCTGGAGAGAGACATGAGCACCCATAACATCATTCCTTTTCATACTGCATGACCCAGCACTCCTTTCCTGTGTCTTTCTTCCTGGGAGGCTGCACGAAGCTCTAGGATAGATCACAGCTCCAGTGTGCATGCACATTATTCTCACCCAACCTAGTACTCCCTGCTGTGGATTTAAATCACTGGGACAATTTCACTTGCCATGTAACTCGAACTACGTCTGTTAGAGAGCAGAATAGACTAATTAAGTACACTATTTTTGTATCTTAAAGATCATTGTTCTTTTAAATATCACATGAGCTCTAAGTATGTAACTGAAGATGATTGATATGTCTATTTTCCATACAGTGTAACACAACTTAATGGAGTTATTAGATTTCTGCCAACACATTATGGGATTTGGAATCTAAGTAACTCTTAGGTTACTGGCATCCATGTGTCCTACCATAAATGATCACATACTGTGGTGGCAGCTGTGTTATAAATCACAAATGTCTTTCTCTATCTGTCATTGCTATAACTAGGTTCCAGGAAAATAAATTGAATCTATCTATAGGCAGGTGAAATCCACAGCATTTATACCCAGAGGTTTCAGTCCCAATAGTTTAATTATAATTGCAATATTGTAGCACACAATAATTAGTTTGGAACTGAAAAAAATGTGTATGTTTTGCTTTTGAAGACATCCTGCAATACTAGCTCTTTCTGCATCCCTCTCTGACTGACAGAGGTTAACTCCATGACAGAACCATGCAACTGTGATGACTCTTTACCATTAGCTCTACTAGACAGTGACTACATTCGGGAAGACATTGTGTCTAAAGTTTGAGACTTTTAGGTGACTTGTGGTTGTAGACAACTTTATTCCTTCAGATACTTTTGGTGCTACAGGTACTTCCAACACCATGTAGATGTAGTTCAAAAGATTACTCAAAAGAGTGACGAGCAATCTCCACTGATTCAAAACTGGCCTAATTCAGGTTTCATTGCAGGTGGCTGTTTCCCATGGCTGCTGACAATATCTCTTTCCTGAACTAATCATTATTCACCTGAAATGAGGAAACTGGACTTATGTGGAAAGAAATACATGGTGAAAAGCTACAGAAAATTTCCTTAAAGGGCAAAGGCATTACCTATTGGCTCTACGAATATTGTTGTATCAAAGTTTTAACAAAATGTTGATATCAAAACCTCAACATTTACAAGTTTCAATAGAAGACAAGGACTCAAATCTAGCAGCACTGGTGAAGTAGCTATACTCTTCACCTCCTTCAAGATTGACAGTAGGAGACTTTCTGGCTCATGAGGTAGAGATCATACCTCCAAAGAAGAGCTATCAGCACTGCTTTGTTTTACTCCCACCACTGTGACATGTCTTTTGTTCACCTCTCTGCTCTGTGAAGAGCGTTTGTGAAGATTCATCACGTCATTGCCCACAATCCTGTGAGTAAGAGTGCTACAAGGCAGCCCTTACCTAAAGTACTTCAGACTCTCACTGAATTGCCAACAAATGCTGTGGGAGAAGAGGAGTCACTCAAAAGAACACGAAGGCTATTTGAAAAGTATTTGGATGTTTATTTTAACAGAAGGAGAAGAGCTTGTCTCTGACTCATCTTAAACTGCAGACAGTAATTTTAAGAGTGGTCTAGCTACACTTGTGCACTCAATTCTGCTAGAAATGAAGCACTCTGCTCAATGTGATCTTGATATCATCTGAGTCATTAGGAATGGTTGCCCTGGGTGAATCCGTTTCAGGCCTCAAAATACAAATTTCTCTGGATGAAGTGACTGTGAGTATTCCTCCAGCAATTTCATATTTGGATTCAATAGCTGAAATGAATTATGAAACTCTTTACACTGTCAGATATTAAGAAGGAACTGTAAAATGCTGATAAGATGCTGAAATGAAGGCAAGGGGATTTAAAGGTCATTCTGCCAGTCTTTTTTTATCTGGTGAGGATTTTAGACTGAGCTAATTTCCATAGTACCTGAACACTAATACGCCGTGCAGAATTTGGTAGTGATCTTAGTAATAATCTGACTACACAGTCATACCTATAAGGTCTCCAAACATCTCCCACACACAGATGAAAGTAAAGCTGATGGAACCAGTCCACGATGGACTGGAAGATCCATGTTCAGTTTCTAAAACAAATCATAGAATCATAAATAGTTAGGGTTGGAAAGGACCTTAAGACTATCTATCTAGTTTCAACCCTCCTGCCATGGGCAGGGACACCTCGCACTAAACTTTTCGAACACTTTGCACAAGTCCAGGTAGATGATATCAACTGCTCTGCCGCTGTCCATCAGTTCTGTAGCCCCATCACAGAAGGCCACCAAATTGGTCAGACAAGATTTCCCCTTAGTGAAACCATGCTGGCTGCCACCAACCAGCTTCCTGTTTTTCATGTGCCTTAACATGCTTTCCAGGAGAATCCACTCCAAGATTTTGCCAGACATAGAGGTGAGACTGACTAGTCTCTAGTTCCCTGGATCTTCCACCTTCCCCTTCTTGAAAATGGGGGTTATATTACCCTTCTTCCAGTCATCAGGAACTTCACCTGACTGCCATGATTTTTAAATTATGATGAACAGTGGCATAGCAACTTCATTCACCAGCTCCTTCAGGACCCGCAGATGAATTTCATCAGGTCCCATGGCCTTGTGCACATTCAGGTTCTCAAGATGATCTCAGACTTGATCTTCTCCTACAGTGGGCCTAAGGTCTTCATTCTCACAGTCCCTGCATTTGCCTTCGAAGACTTGAGTCGTGTGATCAGAGCATTTGTCAATGAAGACTGAGGCAAAGAAGTTATTAAGAACCTCAGCCTTCTCCATATCCAGGGTAGCCAGTTCTCCTTATAGCTTCCGGAGAGGGCCCACATTGTCCCTAGTCTGTCTTTTATTTGCTACATACCTATTGAAGCCCTCCCTGTTATCTTCCACATCCCTTGCCAAATTTAATTCTAACTGGGCCTTAGCTTTCCTGATCTGGCATGTTTTTTCCTCCCTTTCTCATTACCATCTCCATGTAGACTTTCAGCTCTTGAAAGATAGAACAAGTTTACGCGTGTACTGAGTACAGCCACTACATTTTAATTTCTGGGAGATACTATAATATAAGGAACAATTTTTGCCATTCTTCCTAAGCTAGAGAAGCTGGCAATCACTCGTGTAAGCACATGAGTAAGCTTTGGACTTGAGAAAGATGGACTAAATTCTCCTGCCTTTTTTGTCGTTATTCTTTCATCTTCTTTCATTCTATAAAGAAGACATTAATCCTCAGAACATAAGTTAGCTAAACAACTGAAAGAGAAAATCAACTAATCAGCTGTTTTTTCAGTCCCAACTACAAGTACAGTAATAACAGCATGATAATTAACAGCAGAAAATCTAATTTATAGATGTAGGTGCTCAGAAGTTTTGAACCAGAATGTTTTGATGCTTTTGTTTATCAGAAAGGATTATGAGTTTAAAAGGTGGGCACAAACCTGTAACATTTTTTTTATTCTGAACTATCAGATCAGCTTTTTATGGAAGAAAGAACCAACATTTTGGGTAATTTAACTAAGCTCTGTACAGATACTTGTGTTTCAGTTACATCTTCACTAAGGTGCCTTGGGTATTCACTTTGGTCAGATCAGGAAATATTCATCTTTGTTTCTCTTTCATGTGTTTTGACATGAGATGCCATAGAATCACAGAATCACAGAGTGGTTTGGCTCGGAAAGGACCTTAAGATCATCCAGTTCCAAGCCCCCTGCCATGGGCAGGGACTCCTCACACTAAACCATGTCACCCAAGACTCTGTCCAACCTGGTCTTGAACACTTCCAGGGATGGAGCATTCACAACTTCCTTGGGCAACGTATTCCAGCACCTGACCACCCTCACAGTGAAGAACTTCTTCTTATATATAACCTGAACTTCCCCTCTTTTAGTTTAAATCCACTACCCCTTGTCCTGTAATTCATTTGACACCAGTATATGGGTTTCTGTAATGTTTTGTGGGAGTTTCTCAAACAAAATATTGAGGAGTTGTTTGCAGACCTCCAACTACAAAGTCAGTCCTATTGGCATCTTTTTATTTATTCATACGCCTGGGTATGTAATTATAAAGCTGCATGAATTGAAATGTAGATGGCAAGGACATGTCATTTAAAATCAACAAATGCTTCCTTCAGTGTGTGGCATGGCACATACTCTTTTTTTTTTTGGCTACACTCATTCCTCTGTTACTCTTCATTAGCCTTCATGTTGTAGCACCTTTAATATTCCCTGGGCTGCTCCACACTGATTTATATGTACCTCAGAATTTGATCCAAATTATAGACTACTGTGTTTTGAGACACACGTATTGACACAGATGCCGAATTGATATTAAACTAATCCTCTTTGTTGCAATTATAAATCTCATAGCATAAAGCTTTGGACAAAAATATGTGAAAGTAAAAGGAAATACATAAAACTCAGTCAATAACCTATTCCACACAAGTAGCTTAGCCATATTCTTATCGACTTAAGTGGTATAAGATGAGGGCCAGAATGTATTTAATACATAGAGATGAGGCTCATGTTTTTAGTCCTATTCCCATGTTTTTGTAAGAGAACCTGTTCAAACATTTCTTTATGAAACAGGACACCCATGATTTGAATAGTTTACTCTTCTATGAGCATGACTTATAACCCTTACAGTTGAGTAGATTATTTCAAATGAAACAGGGAAGCCATTGTAATTAATGTGCAATAACTAAAACCAGCGATGGGGTGAGGATCTTGAGTATTTCTACACTGACACTGATTTTTTGTGATCTGAACTTTGCACTAATTACTATTATCTGTTGACAAGAGTTGTCTTTCCAGTGCTATTCATAATCTCATTCACTACTAATTTTCCTCCTTTTATATCCAGTACCTGCTGCCTCCAAGAGGAAGAGAAAGCCTAACACAATAATTCTGAATAATTTTGGGGGGGACTTGGACAAAAAACACCAGCATATTTATTTAGAAGGAAACCTATGCATGAATACTTTATGGATTCAACACATTTTGTGAAACTATTTCAGAGCTTTGGGTCATGAATGGCTTATTTCCATTAAAAGTAGTGGTGCTATTCCTGGCTATGTGAGCTTGTGTGATTTTGCTCACAAGTAGAGGTCTGCCTATACATATAAAACAGCCCCTGCAGTTTCAGGAGAGCAGAGGAAGAGGAGGCTCAACTCATCTTTAACTTTTAAGCTGTACCAGCAATTTACTTTTTCGCTCTCCACCACTGAGATTTCCATTGTTGTTTTAGTTCTATTGAACTCAGGATTAAATTGAAGGAAGCAATTTTGAAACCTGGCCTTGGGGTCCTCAAAGGCAAGGTTGAGGGAAGAGTAGCTCATGAATAGACCACAGGCTGGGGTCTGAAGGGAAATGCTTACCTGCCACAGAAATGCACAATTAGTGCCGGCTCAAAAAACCTCATTTGCAATATGTCTGGCAACCTCTTCTTACCCTTGACTAATCAGGGCTTAACTTGTGAAGAAGTGAAAGCAGCCTCCATTCAGTGCATTCCTCATTGTTTTTAATTTCAGAAAACTCCAAATACAAACTCTCCACTGCTGCCAATACTGGCAGAGCCAGTCCTTGCACCAAGAATGGATCTAACCTACTGTCTTCACCAAGGTTTGAAGCAGCCTGTGGCTGGGAAGAAAGTGTAGCATTTGACTTTTTGCCCAGAAAATAAAACCCTCTGAAAGGTCATATGCATGCAAGCACTCACAGAGATATCTCATGGGAAAAGGAGATGGAGGGAAAAATATTCTTTTCTGCAAGGTTAATTGACTATAATGTGAACTTCATTAGAGGACAGCCCCTTGTGCTGAATGCCTCTGTTTGTGTTTTGGTTGGAGAGGAATAGATTATACACTCAAAATAATCATGTAGCAGGAAGGAATGCAACACATGGGCGAGCTGATTTTTATAATCTGTCCCTAATAAAGAGCAGGCAGACATCAATATCCTATTGCAGATTTCCTTTCCAAGAGCACTGGGCATGTCACACCCTCTGCTGTCAGCAAGGACTTTAGTCACCTATTAAGGATTGGTGAATTGGACACCTTTCAAAATGAGAATCCATGTTTAGGATTAAAAATATGAACCTGGGGACTCTAATTCAAGACTCTCAACAAATATCATCCAGGATCTCTAGAAACCCAAGTGCCACAAATTTTCAATGAAAAGCCTGGTATCCTTGATGATCCAATCCCTCAACCTCGATGGGAGAAAAAGTATGATGGTGTGATTATATCACAGAATTACAGAATGTTTTGGGTTGAAAAGGACCTTAAAGTACATCCAGTTGAAACCCCCTGCCATGGACAGGGACATCTTCCATTAGACCAGGTTGCTCCAAGCCCCATCCATCCTGGCATTGAACACTGCTAGGGATGGGGCAGTCACAGTTTCTCTGGGCAACCTGTGCCAGCGTCTCACCACCCTCACAGGGAAGAACTTCTGCCTAAGATCTCATCTCAATATATTCTCTTCTAGTATATCACTCATGATTTAATACAGTGATATACTGTATTATATATAAAATGCAGTAATATATA
>NW_009927629.1:0-34057 GCF_000696875.1 Nestor notabilis | reverse complement strand
CCAACCCAAACCATTCTATGACTATGATTCTCAAAGACAGGAAGACAGTTCTTCTTGGAAGCAAGTAAATTCCATTGTCCTTATCCTCCTTTGCTCATTTCATTAAATAACGATAGAAGAACTGAAATGTGGAATCAAACAACAAAGTGAATAGCTGCTTATTCTGTTTTGGCTACACTTTGTATGGGCTGTGTTCTGCCTGCTGCTTGTACATGTGAGCAGTGATAGAGCATAAAGAGATCATCAGAATTCTGACACTGTTGCATGACTTTGTGTAATGGCTGGCTAAATTTGTGCTTTGGGTAAAGAAGTGAGAGAGGATTTGGGAGTGTTGCAGTCCTCCCCTGTGTGAGGGGAAGACTGCTGGTAAAATTTGCCTTGCCTTGCTGGGCAGCAGTGTTTCTGGAATTAGTCATAACAGTTATACTTCAAATGCTTTTGCTAGAAGTTTCCTAAGCACAACCTGCTCTATCTGAAATTCAGTTAGAGGGTGCTGGTTAATAGCAATGTATAGTTCATTAAAATATGATGAAGAATTTCTGTCTCTTTGGTCATAATTTACACTTTTCTCAATCTTGTAGTTTTTGAGAGAACGCTTTTTAGTGCCTCTCCATGTTCTTGCTCACATAGAAGAAAATTAATGTATGATTTTCTGCACAGCTCTCTGGAAGCTCAGAAACATTTCCTTGCTATCCTTGTAGTTTATTATTGTCCGTCAATTCCTAAATGCAATTAAGGATGGAGTATCCATGGAGTCCTTTTTGTAATTTGTTTTCAAGATGTTATCTTTGCTGTTTTGTGATGTCTTCCTACTGCAGTGCCTAGTAGTAAGTGTTAAAAGTCCCAAACTTCAAACTTGCCTAATTGTAGAGGTTTCCACGTATGCAGTAAGAAAGCTTTCACAATTCCATCTTTAAGGACTTTAGAGACTCCTTTTGAAATACAGCCTAAGCAGTTTGACAATCCCCTATAATAGCAGACTCATTCTCTGCAACCCTCAAAGAAATTTACTAATCTTAAATTACAGTACTTGTGCAGATATTCTCTAATTCCTATATTCTGACTATGTATTGTCTTTAATTAGCATTTTGGTTTGAGGCTGGAGAGTAGTAATTTTCCCTCATTCTACCCCAGGCTTACACGATCGATCTGTCACTTCTCCCAGGTCTCAAGCTTACTTTCTGTTCAGCTAACGGTTATACAACTAACATCTCGTACTAACTCCCTTCTATTAAGAGCCAAACATAGAAACTGTAATGAAGCTCATCAAGATTTAACTTCAGAACCAGGAGAGTCTCCAGGTGTCCCTGTATTGCTTCAGCCTTTTTTAACTTTTTCATCTCCTAACTGTGCACAGTGGCTAACAGGCTCCCTTGCCCTGTTTTTGCTGAACACAGTTGGAAGAACTTACCCAAATGATGGGTACCTGATCCATAAATGATGTTACTAAGGTCTTTATCAGTGTGCATTACAGACAGAGCTACCTGTCAGCATCATCAGAACATGTCTACTAAATTACGAAATTTCCCATATCTGTTTTAATGTTTCAGCAATCTCTAATCAGATCACTGTAGCCTTTTTACTTCAGAATATGCTTGTGTAAAGGTAGCTAAACCACATTGAATACTTCGCACTGCCTGCTGATTTCTTCCCTCCCTCCCTTTGGTCTATCTGTCAGATATCTTCCAGTGTTTTTTGTAACTTATTTTGCAGTAATTGAGAGTTGTATTATTACTTGGCTGTCTTTTAGAGGAGCTCTTTGGGAATATACCTTTTCTGGTATATAGTCCTGCAAAAAAGTATAAATTGCACCTTACAGGAGGTTTATATTTTATTTAATTTTTGTGTTAAGTGTTACTGCAATACAATATGAGGTTGGAAAGCAAAAAAAGTTGGTGAATCAGGTCCATTGTGTCTCTTGTACGCTACACAAATCTGTTACAGATGTTTCACTCCCTCCAAGTGATTCAGCTAGAATGATTTATTCTTTGCTGTTGGCAATGTTCTTTTTGTTCTATCTGCTTTTCTGCCGTTTTTCAGAGGCTAGCTGATAAGTATGAGACACAAGATTGGATAATTGCATAGCAAAACTAGTTATTCTTACTTTCCACAAGAAAATGTAGAGATGTTTGCTCTCGCAGCTACAAGAGAACTTCTGTATGTTGTCGTTTAAGGCACTTTTGGTGTTCAGGCAGCTACTAGTGTTCAGATTGTTGAGCCAGACATGTTGAATATCTAATTCTTTATAGCTGTTCACGCTGTGGTGTGCTTTGTGTTTCCTAGTTGTCATTAGTCAATCCAAGGGCATAGTCCAAAAAAATTTGAAATAAATAGTTTCTGAACCTTTACATGGATAGCCTTTCTAATTTCCAAATTGTGTCAAAATCTCGTTATCATGCTACTGTGAGAAGTGCTGGCTTTCACCAGGGAAGTCTCTTCTGCTTTTCACTGGAAGATTAGAAATACTCCTTTTTGACTTGATAGGAAGAGTGTCTACCATCTGTAAATAAAGAATATCTGTTAATATATGGGTGTGTGGTATGGCTGAGCTCCTCACATGTGAATCAGCTAGTGACAGCAAAGGGTAACTATCACACATTCTGGAAGTCTGTAGTACCCGTAGATGAGAAGCATCCCTTGTTGGCTTGAGAAGAACTGAAGGAAGTACAAGGAGTGGTGTGAAGAGAGCACTCACCTTGAATACAGTTTGTACATTTGTGTCTCAGGTCTGTTCCCAACCTTCTGCCTCCCTCATGAGTTGTGCAATTTAAATAACAAGTGAGCACTCCCGTCCTCCTCAAAACATGACCAAATTTGCTTAGAGTGATCCAATTGAAAAGGTCATTTGTATAGACTGTATTCAGCACAGTGGAGTTGAGAAATACAGTAATTTGAATAGCAGTGTGTTTTCTTCCCATGTGACAGTTTGAATAGTTTTGTCATAACTTTTTAGGAATAGAAGTTAATTTTGTAGAATAATCTGTTGACCTGTAAAAGATTTACTGAAAGCAAATGGCATATCTGTATGTTTTTATTTTACAGTTGTAGCAAGAGTATTTAGTTTATATAAATGTTTTCAAGTTCTTTTAAAGTAACTTGATGCTAAGGCATAAGGTGAATGTAAATAAACTTCCATACGCCCATCAAACATCACCAATTGTTCAGATATTTTTTTCACCACTTTCAACATTTTCATCGGATTTTACAGACCCCTGGAAAATGATATATTCCAGAGCTTTGTCTTTGTACAGAACCAGAAGTGTAAAAGACAGAGGGAGAATTTTTATGTGCAGTGTATCTCTTTCTAACCTTCCTTTTCATCTGTTTGTCCACTCATGAAAGTAATAAAAAGTATGGTTGGGTAACGTCTAGAAATATGTAGAAATCCAGCTGGTGATTGTCTGGAGCTCCACTGCTTATAAACTCCTGGTTCTAACAGTCTCCTAATGGTATCTATATTCTGCTGCATGTCATTAGGCAGCACCTGCTACATGTTTGCTCAGTGAAGGAGAGAAGTGCTGGAAAATACTGCAGCTGCGCTATATAAACAGTAGTGGCAAAATGCAAATAGCAAAGTGATGAGCTGAGCCTGGATTGCCAGCTAAAACCACAGAGAGGTGCTGACTTTGGTATCTGTAGCAGACCCATGGGACAGCAAGAGGTGGTTTTGCTGTCTGGGTGTGCGTAGCTGCCTGGAGGATGAATTGTGATAGGTGAGCCGGAGTATGGGAGCAGTGAAAGGGGCTGTCAGGAGGCAGAAGAGTAGATTTCTGCTGAGTCCGAATGGTGGGATTTCAAAGTAAAGTCTCAAGTGGCTGTTTCTGCTGTTTGCTGAGACTCTTCATATTTCTTAATACTGGAATCGTGTTTTACTGTGACACTTTGCTTCAGTCATTTTAAATAGGCTAACGAACAGTGTCAGATGGTAAAGACTTTCAATTGCTGCTAACCTGGGCTGAATTTGAACTACTGACCTAAAGGTGAAAGGTCTCTTATCCCATTACCAATCCCCTAAGCCCACCAGAATCCATTCTGCACACAGTTTATACCAGCTGTTCATGGCCATTTTTAGAACTGAAAGAAAAGGTGATTTTGCTGCCAAACAACAGTTCTTCACACAAGAGGGTCAGCCGACAACAGTTAACCAGATTTTTGCCACATTCTTGCCTCCTAATGCAATTTCCATTATGTAGCTACTGGTTGTCTGCTTTTCAGGCTTCCCAAAAGAACTATAGAAAAGCATTGCTAATTGTTGTTGACAGAAGAGAACAACATTGTTTGTGTAAGTCATTAAATCTGAAAGATGCCATGAACAGTGCTGCCAGGGCATGGAGTGATATCTTAGAGACAATGTTACCACGTAACTATCATAAAATACTATTTATAAAGTAGAGAAAAAGGAGGCTCCCCTCTATTTTTAATAAGAAGAGAAACAAAAGATCGTTCTTCAAAGGGCACATTAGTTTCTTTCCTTTGGTAAATTTGATGTAAGGCAAACCCAAGATTGGCTGCGGTGTGACCAGAGCTATCTTGAACAAAGTACTCTGAGAGGGCTTTGATACTGCTACTAAATACAGTGAAAGCAGGGATCACATATTTAGGAAAGACAGTGTAGGTTTCGTGGGTGCAAGTTTCTTTATCATTTATTTCTTTTGTGGAGTATGTAGTGGAAAGGAAATTGTGTAGAATTACTGAATTTTGAGTTTTTTTTCTTTTTTTTGAAGTGTGTTAATTGAGAAAGTTATGTTGAAATTGTGAGCTAAATAATTTGTTGATATAAAGTAGTCAGGAAGCTGGCATGCCTGAAGAGCAGAACATGTATGCACCTCTGTGGCTGTTCAGTTCTCCGAAATAGAAACCAGGCTTACTGAAATAAAGGGGGTTGAGGAGCATCTGTAAGTTGGTGGGTTTGGGTCAATTGATACTGGATTTGGCTGCAGCAGAAAAGCCTGTGGGACTCCAGGTGAATCATGTTTCCTGGAAACTGAGGTGAATGTTGAAAGTTAGTTTTGAGATTATTTATCTGAATGTAAAGGAGTATATGACACCAACTAGGGACTTACAGTAGTAGGAGTGACATAGGCTATAGTTTTAAGTCTACTGAAATTTAGATTTTCTTGGCCACTGTGGTCTGCTTGAATGCTCCAACTGGTGTGTGAGTAACTTGATGCCTTATGCACACGGGAAAGAGCGCCATCTGTGAGAGTATACAGAAGTGTTTGCAATTAGATCTGAGTACCTTGATGGTCTTGAGAAAAATGTGTCCTGAAATATTCCCCTGAATGTAAGGGGAGCAGTCATTGCTAATTTAACTCTTATCTCCAACTGTTCATAAGAACTGCATAACTGTGTTTGTAGCTGTGGATGAACCCTAATATGGTAAAGCATTAAGACTGTTGGCAGTCACACCACAGGAGGGGAACTAGCAGCTTCTCCATGCTGTTCTGGGGATGGATGCTGACTGGACTGTGATGTTGACAGGTTCCCCTGCTTCATCATTAGTTACTATTTTCTCACAGGCTTTGCCACTATTGTCTCTTGCTGTACAAACTGGAAGAGGTTAGGGAAGCAAAGCCACTTCTAATGCTCACAGGGAATCTAACTGCTGTGAGATGTACGTAGAAGAGCATATCCCAAATGAAGGGGAAGCACTTTCCCTTTACCCTGTATGGATGTTGTTAGCTAAAGCAGGTATGGCTTTGTAGACTTGAAAGCAGGAATATAGGTGGCATTTTTCAGAGAAAGAGGTGTGTGTGTATCACAGAGGACTGGGAGTAAGACTTTTTAAAGGAGATATGTTTTGTACTTAAGTGCATTGAAATGATGACTCCTCATAAATTGTGTATGACCAGACTTTGGTGTAAGTAAAGGAACTGGTAGTAAAGGTGATACTTTTGGCAGCTGATAGGGAGGTATCGCTGATCGATTTTTCTGCTTGTCCAGTTGAGAATAAGGTACAGCTGCCTTGATGATATAGCTATGATCCTTAGATTGCTTGCTGCAGACATGTCTGGTTTTGCCCTTTGTGTTGAGGACAGAGGTAGTGTGTGAATTTTCCCACTATCTCATAACCATACCAACAGTGGCTCTTTAGCTTATTGACCAGGGCTTCATTGGCAAGATCTTGGATCAGCTAGCTACAAAATTGAGTATGGCTGTAGTCATCTGACTACAAAATTGAGGAGTTGATCAATTGAGAGGGATTCAGCTCTGTTTGTGAGTGTACTTGCATTCATCTGTAAAAATTCAGTCCTTGACTTAGCATCTATAAAATGGCAAGTAAAGGCTGCCGATGGGGAAGAGATATAAAGTTAATAGAAGAAATCAGGCAGGCAAAACAAGAGTGACACCTGAAGTAGAAGGCTGAAAAGTAAAAAAGTGTTTAAAGCTTAGCTTTTAATAGTAATTAAAAAAAAATTACAACAATTACATTAGTCGAATAGCTGAAACAGTTATTGTGGAGCTTTTGTAAGGTAGGGGATGATGATGTCCTTCCTTGCTTTGAAAAAGGTTAGAGCTTTAATTTCAGATCCTGCATGTATCTATCTGTTGGATTCTTGTACATCCAAAACTCGATTTCAGAGTGCTTGTTAAACCAGGATATAGCATTCTTATTCCTGCTTGATTAGAGCCCTTTTGTACTGTACACTGAAGCATATTCTGTATGTTGCTAAAAATACTGACCCCCTCCTGCCCTCTCCCCCCTTGCCAAAAGAAAATGGCAAATGCTAAAACACGTGCAGTTTGGTCCATGCACCTCACTGAAAGGTTAAAGTTACAAATAAGTTGATCAGGATTTCAAGGTTAAAATTCTTCTCTACCCTATTTTGGTCATCTGTCGGTCTTAACGTATACCAAAATGCATTTAAAATGTATTTAGTACCCCAAAATTAGTGGTATGATTGGTACTGTCTACATTACACTTAAACAGCACTTGTTGAAGCATAGTCCTGAAAGCAAGCAGAACAACTTCTCCTCACCCCAAAAAAACCCTCAAATTTTCTTCCTCATATTTTCTGAATGCTGTTTTGTGTGCAGACACAAAGGGAGTATTTTGAAGAAACAGAAGAAAATATTGACCAAGTCAAAGATCTGTACTGAAGAATGGATTAAATAAATGTTTGTGAGTCATAAGAACCAAACAACAAAAATATTTTTCTTTCCAGAAACATTTCATCCTATTTTGATCATCAACAATAAAGCTGAAAACAACAATGAAGCTATTGAATCTGGAATGCCAATTGTTATCCAAGAAAAATGACAGTATAACAAAATAATGCAAATGTCTTTGTAATGAAAAAGAAAAGAAATATTGTAATTTAATTATCTGGAATGTTCGTATTCCAAATGTGTTCTAAATGCAAAGGTAATTTTTTAAGACTTGAATTCCAAAATAAGAGAATAAGTTCTGTTGTCCAAACATGATTGTGTGATAAGTAACTTAGGGAGTTTTAATAGAAACTTCAAGTCTTAATAGAAATTGAATTGCGCCAATTTAACACTGCAGGGCAGACACTGAGATGTTTCTTAGATTTTCGAAATACTGTTATTAAGCTTGACATGCTGGAGAATATCATGTGTTAGGTAGAATCAAGACTGAATCCCAAAGGTACATCCTAAACTGTATAATCAGATTCCCATTTCAATGTCACTTTTATCCTTCAAAGAATAGGTGCTTGTTTCAGTGATGATTTGTCATTAAAATTATGTCAAAATGTCTTAAAATGTTGTTGAAACTCTAAACAAACTCACAGCACACAGAGGGCTAATTATGGATGCCATCTGTTTATTTTTACAAAGCTTTTTTCCTAAAGACCAAAGCATCATCTTGTACTGATAAGCCACAAGATTATACTAGTGACTAAATGTTTTCCTTAATACTAGTGTACTTGAAGGAAGAAAGACAAGTGATTTGGTCGCTGACCTTTTCCTGTGTCACAAAATGTACACAATGTGACATCCCATGATAGAGAAACCATTGTGAAGTGTGTTTTCTTGAGGTGTTTTAGCCCTTGGAACACAAACACTTTATAATAAAAAAGTCAGTTCTGTTGTAATTTCAATATGCAAAGTCTAATGGCTGTCTCTGTGTGAAGATGATTTTAGCATGCCTATTTTTTACTTGATCTATATGGTGCGATCTCCTATCTTTGTGTGCTTTCTTTCTGTACTCTGTCTAGTTAAAAGGTCTTTTTAAAGTTAATAAATATGTCCGTTTAGATCCCCATTTCAAGGAAAAAGTGTGTGTGTGTATGTGCATATGCGCGCACATGTGTGCATGCTTGTACGCACATGCCAGGTTAGCCTGAACGACGGGTATTCCCATGGCAGCATCATCCAAAGCCCTTAGCAGCAATTTGCTGAGAGTGCAGAGTGACTCTGCTGGTCCAGCCCAGCTATTGTGCATGCTAAGCACTAAACAGATAAGTCTGGAGGGGGGAAAAAAATTGGAGGATCCATCTGCTCATTTCTGCTACACTGCGCTGATGCAAGATTACGCTAATCTGGTTGCTTGTCAGGACAGGTTAGTGAAAGCAGGCGAATGGATGAGATTTAGGGTATGCTTGTTCTACGGAAAATTGTAAGTGGCTCCTGTACATGCCATGTGAAGTGTAGCAGAATGGGTTGATTATCAGCTACTTGGAGATTTTCAGTTAAAATATACTTATGCAAGTATATTTTAAGTATACAGTGCAAGTCCTTTTAAAACTAAATTGCATGGGAAAAGCTTCTGAACAAATGAAAATTAACTCATCATCACCAGGTACATTTGAATTTGTAAAATAAATGAAAAAAGAAGCCATAACAAACCCCTGCAAAACCCCATATCCTCCTAAGGTGTTCTCTCTAGTTTTCCTTTTATATACTGCTCCTAGTTATTGTAATCTGCTAATTACTTTATTTTCTGGGATGTCCCTGCAAAGATGGTGTTTGCTGATGTTTGTCAGGTTTTTTTGGGAAAAAGACCAAGACGGGAATGTATTCTTTGTCTGTTCTTTGGCTGATATGATTTCTTGTTTATCTGTGTTTGTTTATGGAGAGGGATTTTTTTGTTGTTGTTGTTTTTTGTTACCTATTGACTGACAGTTCTTGACCTTGCAGGTTGAACATCCCGTCACAGAATGCATTACTGGCCTGGACTTAGTCCAAGAAATGATCCGTGTTGCTAAGGGTTACCCTCTCAGGCACAAACAGGCTGATATTCACATCAATGGCTGGGCGGTTGAATGTCGAGTTTATGCTGAGGTAAATGAGTGGTAATGGGGAGGAAGGTAGGTGGTTGAATTGTGAGTAATAGTACCTGGCTGTGGGTAGATGCTAAGGTGAAGTCAAGGAATATCATATGAAAGTCATGATTTAAGAGTATGCAACACGAATGGTTAATGAGATTTTGTAGAATTATAGATTATTTTTTTTTTTTATGAAAAATACAACATATATTTCAACATAGCTTTTTTTCTGAAAATCAAAATAAAAAAAGGTAAAAGAGATAATTAACATTTTTTTTCTAAGGACATTTGCTATATGTTCTGTTCATGTTTAATGATGCAGTGCTGGAGCTACTTACTAAAGTTAACTAGTGTTTCCAGGTTTCTTAACTTGTGTATGTGAAACTTATTGACTTAAGAAGGCAGTTAAAATTCAATGGCTTATAGAATTTTTGTTGTTGTATTAAAACATTTAAATAGGTTGTTGAAAAAGCAAGTTATGTGTCTTCTGAAACAACAGTTTATAGGACAAACTTTCAAAGCGCATTGCAAGATAATAACTTTATAATTATGGTATGACTATCTCACCTTTAAAAACTTACTAAAATCTAAGAGCCATTTTCAAGCATGTTTAAGACATTCAAAGTAATGTCTTTTTGCTGCTATTTTTGGTGCATGAAAACCAAGATTTGTTAATTCAAAATGATGCCTAGTTTCCTTAATTTTGTTTTAGGAATGTTTTAGGTAATAGTGCTTTTCAGAAATAATTTAGCACCTTGAGATGTTTTTTTCCCCTCTCTTAACTATTGTGGTTTATGTGATCAAGGGCATCTTACTTTATGTTGGTTTTATTCTTTCTCTTCATGCACATAATCCTCAACTTGGTATACTGATTACAAGTTACATGAACTATTCCGATAAATAATAAATATTTGCCCTGTGATTGGCATGGAAGCTATTCTGAGTACGGGTAGGCTTTACTCTGGAGTAACTGATGCTTGGCTTTTTTTTTATTCTGTTCAGTTTAGATTCCCTCACATTTATAAGTATGTGATGGGTCCAACTATTTTGCCATGAATTTGGTTATTCTGTAGGCCATATATTTATTTGCTGTCCTATTAAGTTTATATTGGCATTGCGTTATGTAAGAGATTTCAAAGGCATAAAGCTCAGTTTGATTTCTTAAGATAATTGAATTTCTGACTGCTCTTTTTATCTCTGAATACTCTCTTCTCAACTCCACCCTTCTGAATACTTGCCCATCCTTCTTCCAAGGCACAATGTAGCAATTGAAAATGTCATCTTTGTATATCTTGGTGGTGTACTGTAGCTGTGTGCAGAACACTTCTTTCCTGCTTGACTGTAATTCAAGAGAATTTATATGCTTCCAGCTGTTTATTTGGAGCCACAGGGGTAGGTGGATGAAGAAATGTACTTCAACACAAGTAATTCTGGGGAAGAAAACAAAATCATTCCAGTAGTGGTTTCTGTTAGACATCAAGCTTTTCAGTGTTATCTTTTCCACGTCTGTAAAAGCTTAACGCTTTCTCATGTTGAATTTTATTTCAGGACCCCTACAAATCTTTTGGCCTGCCATCCATTGGTAGACTGTCTCAGTATCAGGAGCCATTGCAAGTGCCAAGTGTAAGTAATTTGGTTCTGGTGTTCATAGGTGCTGAGTGTCTCTTTTATAGATGGAGACTGTAAGTACTTGGCAGCATTGTAAATTGGGCCTTTTTTCCGACTTCTTGCCAGGGGGGATGGGACAGGATGTGACAATACTTATTTGTGCAACCTGAAAAGCTGCTTAAAAATATATAGTTCCAAACTGGGTTTAAAATGTTCATATTTGGTATAACAGGAAACCATTATATGTTGAAATACTTTGTTACATTCTATAACTTTCAGCTTAAGCTTTTCAAACACATGGTTTGAAAGTACAGTCATATGTTGTGTCAGCTCTTTAAGCACAGAGAACTGCGGGCACCAGTGAGAGACTACCAGTGCTTTTTGTTTAGCTTTGTGGACTTTTAAGAGGAAATTTGTTAAAGTGATTATTACACGTTTCAGGATACAGCCTGACTATATGGAAAGGCTGTTTAACAAACAGTATTTTCTGTTACGTTTAAAGAACAAGGACACGCCTTTCTGTAAAACCAAGGTAGTCTAAGTCATAAGTGCACATACATATGACACTGTGTCAGTTAGTGGAATGATGAGGGTGTACCATCTGTGAATACGATTATTCAGTCTGATTGCTTGCAGGGAAAATAGTGAAAGATTACAGGAGGAATCTCAAATGTGGAGATGTTATTGGATATATGATTTATTTCGCTTTTTAAATTGTTTTTGCCCGTGTACTTTCCAAAGGGACCTGACCCTTTCTGGTCTTTAAGGCTTCATGCTGTGTTCAAAGCCTGAAAGCAGAAAAAAAATTGTGAAGATCTAAAAGGCATTATGTGATCTTAAAGAGGAGATGAGGGAAAAAGGTATCATTGGATGTATCTAAACTTTTTTTTTAATGAAACAAAGAGTGTATTTAATAAGAATTTATAATGAACACTCCAGTGGTTGTTAGAAGTTTTCACCATGTTGTAATAGCTAACAGGATGTCAAATATTTTGCCCTTGCAAGTTTTTGCAATTTGCAATTTTCCAAACGTGAGACCTGTTGAAAGTACAAGTGATAATGGACAAACTATACCCCCTACAGTCTTTGTCCCACCAAATCTTTCTTCAATTAATGCTGCAGCAGGAGTTTTATGTAATAACATTTGCGCTTGTGAGCCATTCATACAAAGAAAAAACAATTAAAATGCCTTAAATGTTCTGCTTACTGCTGTTATTTGCTTGTGTGAATGTTGCATGTCAGCTAAATGGACCACGGAATAGATAAAGTGATTGGGTGCAGGAGAGTGCACACTAAGCTTTGTCTATCATTATTGCTGGGAGCAATCAAATTGATGCCAGCAGGACAGTAGACGCGTTGACAGCTGTAATTATGTATCTCCATGGTGATCACTTTTGGCCTGTCATGGAGGCCCATGAGTCCCCTCCCTTGCAAGCATTTAATCAGATTGGGCTGTCACTTGTCAGGTAGACGGGGTGGGCTGGGAGTTGTGCTTAGGGGGAGAGGTGAATTGAAAATGAAGGGTGGGAGATGCCTGATTGCTTCACATGGTCCATCATGGTACCAAAGAAAGAAATTTTAATTACACTGGAGGCTTCAGAGCAATGGTTTGAGGAGCTCATAGGGAGTGTCTAGGCTGTTCTCTTTCTGTATACTTCTGTTGTCCTATTAAAAATAGAACAGTTATTTTTATGTAGACAGTCATGGTTTGGTGTCTTAATATGTGTTTTCTACCACCCTGAAACTAATTTCTCTCCTGAGAATGTTGTGCTGCTAAGAACAAAATTAATATGACTAAAAAAGTTCAGTGTTACAGGCCCATTGTGCCGTAGTGTTTGATGCATTTTAGATTTTAGAATTGTCAACAAGTTGGCTTAAAATAATGTAGTGGAGAATTGTAGTTTGTCACAGCAAGTTTGGCTTATGAGTGGTGTATTGCCCAGTGCATTTTCAATTTGTTTCTTCTGTGTCTCGAGTTAGCTCTGATTGTCTACCTGTGCCTGTTTGTCAGCTGCTCAAGCTGGTGGAACTGGTGTGCGTTGGCAGTGTGAGGGGTTTTTTTCTTAGCCATAGATGGGAATATACTGGCTATATTTTTGTCATGTAGTCTGTAATTTCCTTAGAACATGGTACTTGTAAATACCTAATTTTTTTCATCTTTCATAATGAAGCTTAAGATGGGTGACCACAAAACCCTGTATTGTGATAGTGAGCATTCATGTTGTTACACAGCATATCAAATGTACTGCCATATCTGAAGAGCTCCAGCACTGCTCTTTGCTAGTATGATCAGCAGCCTGGACTTTTAATGACTCCTACGAGAAAGAGAAAACTTACACTCTGACACAGAAAAGAATTGAGAAATACTAGAATTGAGAAATACTAGAACCTGTGTGTGTTGGCAAGTGGAATTTGATGCACTAGCAGTTCATTGCAGGACTTGGGACATAGATGGTGGTTCTCTTTGCTCTTAAGCTTTTTTTTATTTTTCAGTTTAATGTTGTTCTGGTGTGATAACACATAATGGTAGTTACAACAGCAGTAAAAGCATTTGGGCTGTAATAACAGTGAGCTGTAAGGTCCAGTAGAGTCTTGAACCCTTGCCTTTCTTTGGTATTTTAAATAGTGAGTAAAAGAAAGGAAATATGTCATGTTATAGTGAGTATCTGTTGAATTAGGTTTTCTTTTTCATCCAGTATTCATTAAGTTCTGTCACACCATATAGTTTCTAAAATCACCTACTGTTACCAGGCTCTGAAAATGTAAGCACCACAGGGAGAATTGAAGATGGTAAATGTATTTCTTTTCTGCTGTCATTTTTTTAGTCATCTTGGGTTTATTTTAAGAAAATTAAACTTCTACAGTGGAGTCTAGATTTTTTTTTGAAAAAAGGAAATTAAGTAGTAGTTTTTAAAGAATTTTAAATTCTCACTGTAACTTTTTAATTTTTTAGGATATTGTACTTAGGAAAAAGTGTAAATTTGAAGCCACAAATGTAAATGAATAGTGGTATGTTTGCATGTTGCGTATGAAAAGAAACACAGAGCATGTTACATTAACATCTGACCAACCTGCTTACTGTGGGTCTGAATTACGCATCTTTCATGTTTTTTTCTTTGTCAAAATTTGATATACATGTATAAGTAAATGCACATGTATGCATATGTAAAGCACCCCTAAACACTTGTATGTAATCACTTTATTGGTGCTACTTTGGAGATAAAAGTATAATACAAATATGTGCATGGAGTATGTATGTCATACCTTCACACCTTATATGTGTGTTTATCGAGTATTAAAAAAAGTGTCATGGGCAAGGGATTTATCTGAGACTGAGTAGGTAAGTGAATTCTTTCTGATTTGAATGTGAGAATGTATGCATTGACCTTATACAGAGGCAGATATCCATGGAATAATGGTTTAGCAGTTATAAGAAAGAGCTGGGAAATACGCTGCATGTTTTTTTCTGTAATCATGACATGTCTAAACTACCTTTTTATCAGTAGCTAATGTTAAATGTACCTGGTACGAGTAGTGGGGGGCCTAGTTAAACATAGATAAAGCATATTCAGATAAGATGTGATAAAAATGCTACAGAATTGCTACTTTATATATGAGTATATATATTGTGCAAATAAATGTAAACACATAATAAATATGCAAATACAAATATATAAATACAAATATGAATAAGTTTGGATTTTTTTAATAAAAATATTATAATGTCATAAAAACTAGGCACACAGTGTTTCTTACTGAAGAAAGTGAGTACACCTGCTAGGGTATCTTTTTATGTCATTTGGATAATAAAGTCATCATCATGCCCTCATGTGGATTCTGTAGACAAGAGGTTCTACATGTGGTCCCTTGATAATTGCCTAAATTAAAATATTAAAGGCCTAACAGCCGTTGCGTTGACCTTTTTCTGCCTTGCTGCAGACAGATGAGCTGCTGTTTATTACAAAGGTTCCTTCCCACAGGTGAAGATTTAAGTGAGATTCCAGTGCCCTCTTTCCCACCCCCTTTACAATGCGGTATATCGGAGCCCTGCTGCTTCAACAGCTTTGATTAGAGCCCTCCATCCTTATGATCCCCAGAATGCGTTTATCACTCTCCAGATATTTTGATTAGGTTTTAAAAAATATTTCGGATTCCAGTGCTTAAAAGCAGCAATTTAATAAATATTTATTCCCCCGAAGTTGCTCATTTGAAAAGTTTTATATGGCTAACCTCATTGCTACAGTGATGAAATCAAACTGAGAGATGAAAACAAGAATCAGCAATATACTAACTAACTTGTTGGCTGGTTAACAGCAATCAGCCTCTTCAAAAGAAATTTTTGAACTTGTGTTATTTTTTTCCATGAATATTGCAGAATCGGAGCTTTAATTGGGGCTGTGTCCTTACAAAGCAAAGCCATGGAAAAAGCTGTGTAAACATTAAAGCCTCAGGGGAACAGCGGCATTAGAAAAAAAATGTTTTACAGTTGAGAGGGTGAGGCAGAGAAGGAAAGTGTTACAGACATGAAAACCACAGGATCAGTATTCCTATGGAGCTGATAAGCAGAGTTGCTCCCTACTTGTATTCCTACTGGAGCTCTTGGAAGGGGCTGTAGCAGAACATGGGGGATGTGATTACATATAGACACAGAAAGGGTGTGATTATAAGGGGCATCCTTCATGCCAGGTGTCAGTCAGAAAAATAATTACAACTGTATTTTGTCACAGGGATTAAATTGGAATTGGATATGTTCAGAGTTGAAGCTTAGAGTGTGTAACATAACCTGAATTGTTAGATCAAATTTAATGTTTACTGTACATTGTAGGAGAACAAAAGAGAATTTTGACTATCAATTGAAGATTGCAGTTGTGTTTCTTTTAAAGGAGCGAATAACTTGCAAGTATTTTTCCTAGTACAGGAAAAAGCTCCTCTTGCCCCCTCCAAGCTTCTATGAAAACAAATAATTATTCTGGTTCTTCAAGGGGAAAAAATGTGTGTGATAAGCTTCATGGGTGTTATGTTTTAAGCCTGCCAGCTAGATTTGATCCTCATGTTGAAAATTTTTTTTTTCCAATATGTGATTATTTTTACTTATTTTTTGAAGGTACGTGTTGACAGTGGCGTAAAACAAGGAAGCGATATTAGCATTTTTTATGATCCTATGATCTCAAAAGTAAGTTGATTATTATTTTTCAATATTCTAAAAGTTTGAAACACTAATTTTATAAATGGATTTTTTAAATGAGAGTATATTAAAGGATTGGTAAATCAGTATTTTAAAGGTGCCAGGGATAACATGCCTCAAGGGAATATGGAAGAAGTAAAGGAAGGTTTGGAGTAGGGGATATTTAGTGTCACTTCTCAACATTTTTTATTTTTTTGTTTAATCTTTTGACACCATAAGTATTTGTCTTGCAGTTTCTAATTATTAAAAAGATTCTGATTTAAACAGAAGCCGTTACTTTCAGACTTAGGTGCTGCCCATCTCTCTTTTTTTTTTTTTTTAGTGTAACCTAGCCAAAACTAAAATTTCATTAATTTTGGCTTCCAAAAGGCTTGGGGCAATCCCAAGCATAAATACAGGCTGGGCAGAGAATGAATTGAGAGCAGCCCTGAGGAGAAAGACTTGAGAGTGTTTGCTGGAGGGGAAGCTCAACATGACCTGGAAATGTGCGCTCGTAGCCCAGAAAGCCAACCGTATCCTGTGCTGCATCAAAAGAAGTGGAACCAGCAGGCTGAGGGTGGTGATTCTCCCCCTCTACTCTGCTCTTGTGAGACTCCCCCTGCAGTCCTGTGTTCAGCTCTCAGGCCCCCGACACAAAAGGGGCATGGAGCTGTTGGAGCGAGTCCAGAGGAGGGCCACAAAGATGCTCAGAGGGCTGGAGCACCTCCGGTATGAAGATGGGCTGAGAGAGTTGGGCTTGTTCAGCCTGGAGAAGAGAAGGCTTCAGGAAGACCTTACAGCAGCCTCCCAGTAACTAAAGGGGCCTACAAGAGATCTGGAGAGGGACTTTTTACAGGGCAAGTAGTGATACCACAGGGGAGAATGGCTTTAATCTGAAAGAGGATAGATTTAGATTAGCTAATAGGAAGAAATTGCTCAGAGAAGCTGTGGCTGCCCCATCCCTGGCAGTGTTCAAGGCAAGGCTGGATGGGGCTTTGAGCACCCTCATCTACTGGGAGGTGGTCCTGCCCATGGCAGGGGGGTTAGAAGTGGATGATCTTTAAAGTCCCTTCTAATGCAAACAGTCCTATGATTCTATGAAAAAGAAGCAGTGAAAGAAATGGCTGATAGTGTCTATTAGTTCTTACTCATCAGTAGCATATTGATAAAATCAAAATGTGACATTATAGTCAGAGTTCAGTTGTCAGAAATATTCACACTTAAATGATAGAATTTGGTTGGTCATTAGGAGTGGGGAGAATCAACTAGGTATTGAACTCTAATTTTTTGTGTGCATAAATAAGAAGAGAGAGCTTGTTTAAATGCTCTAAGTTTTATGAAGGAAAAGTGATTTGCCTTCTTTCATTGAATGGGTTAAAAATATTTTTTTTCTTGATGTTTTAGAGTGCGTCTGAAGCACAGATACCGTAATATGCAAGAAATGTTTCTGTGACTGCAAGCTCTGCAAACCATTTTTAGTTTAAATGCTATTCAAAATCTAGAGACAAACTATCTCATTTCTGTGTAACTTAAATCCTTTTTTTCCCCTTTTTTAGCTGATTACCTATGGCTCTAATAGAGCTGAAGCATTGAAAAGAATGGAAGAGGCTTTGGACAATTACGTAATTCGAGGTAACTACAGAAATTTGGGTTCCTAGTGTGATAGGCTGCCATCTATTTCAAGAAAACAGCTTGAAAATGTAGTAATTAGCAAATTGAGTAAAGTTCCCGCTTCTTAAGTGCAAATTAAACCAGGAAAAGCTTGTGTTAATTAAGCTGAGAAGATACATCAAATCTAAAGAGACTTCATTTTTTTTCTCCATCATTTTTACTTGAATATTATGAGATAAATATTTAAATTACTTCCTTAAACTCATAAAGAATTTTCAGAGAATGGTAGCATTCATTTATTATGTTGTAGAGGGAAAAAAAGGCCACTGCACTGTAAGAAATTTACAATTCTGAAAGTAATTGCCATTTTATAGCAGCTTAATACATTGATAGTGGTCAAATAATAATTCAGTATTTGGTTATATGGAGGTTTTTAAAAAACGTGTTCGTGTGGTGCTTATGCTTTTATGGTGACATGGATTTGTGGTGGACTTGACAGCATTAGGTTAATGGTTGGACTTCATGATCTTAAGGGTCTTTTCCAACCTAAACAATTCTGATTATATACATGTTTTTCTTACTTTCAAGGTAATTTTTCAGGTTTGGGCAAATACAGATGCAGGCTGATGATCAGAATGTGGTTCAGCTCTTGCTGACTTACTGCCTAGGCGAAGCGGCCATTCTTCCAGCCTTTCCAAGGAGCAGGGGTGAATCAGCTATGACCACTTTAACTGCTTTTAAGTTTTAGAGAGGGAAGTCATGGTTTGCGTGGGAGAAATCTTTAGGTCTTCCTCTTGTGTATTACAGAAAATAAGAAGGACAGCTCAGGATAGGAGAGGAAAAACCTGGATTTTTTATTTCTTTGCATGGAGGTGATTAGAGAAAGGAACTGTAATGTAGCAAAAATCTTTATTTAACCTCTTAACTCTGTGGATGCTTGGGGGAGTTGTTTTCTTCATTAGTAGTCAGTATACTTGAAGAACCAGGATAGGTGGGAAGGCAACTGTTGGAGGATTTGCTTTGTTCCTTGTTTTATTTGCTGAACAGGTTGTTCCATCGTTTCAGATGGGAGAAACACTTGGAACACTTATTTAATTCCTCCCTCGAAGGGCTGGAAGGAGGGGCAGGAGAGACCTCGTACAGTAGAAAATCATATGAGTGTTTCTGTAAAACTTGGTTTGGCTTTAGTGCCGTCTGCTGAATTCTACAGATGCCATGTCAGACTCAAAAGATTTATTTAGGGGAAAATGAGCGTCCCTCTACCACAGTGTAGCTAGATAGGTGGTGGGATTAGCCATTGTAAATAACCTGCTGACTCTACAGTGGATGTATACTGATGCAACTTGAGCCACTAGCCTATTGCAGTACAATGTGCTGATATAAACCCCTGCTGTATAACAGCTGAGTAAATTTATACGAGAGAAAGTTATATTGCTATAACTAAACCAATGTGATGCAGGATTTGTTGGGGATTTTGTTGTTTTTAATGGAGACAGGCTCTGGATTAAAAATGATGCTGGAAGGATTGTATTTAATAAGAATATTGGAATTGTGTGTGGAGGTGGAATCTGATTGTTTGTTCTTAGGTGTTTTACACAGAAGTGTATGGACCTAATAACGATTCCACAGATACATAAATACCTACCAAGGATATGACACCTCACATCTGAAAACTACTAATTTGCATTCTTGATTTTTTTAGTCTTTTATTAGTTTGCATGTATGCATTTAAGTGTTCGTATCTGATACGTCTGCAGTATTTCTACCTCTTAAAGAGCTCTTAATCTATGAAAAACATTGAAAGAGGTAATAAATGAACTACAGGAGGAAATGCATTTTTCTTTTTTAAAGAATTGCCAAGGGCAATTTTTAATTTACACAGGTTTCAAAGGTACATGAAATTCAGAACACATTTTCAGTTGTGGTGGCCAGTGGTTTCATTTGAAAACCAACAGGATTTTTGTGTAGTTTTATACAGCTGGTAGTTTCTTCTCAGGGTTTATTTAAAATGGAACATTTGTGGATATTAAAATATCCCTTCTTTTGCCTAGTGTGGACAATGCTTGATAGGGTAGTTTGTAGAAACTCTTCATCTGTAATGTTCTGAACTACATTTGCACATGTAGAACTTCAGACGAATTGTCTCTAATGTTCAAGTAAGCTTAACAGGTGATGAAGAAGTAATATGTTGGTATTTAAATGAACAACAATAATAAAACATCAGGAAAATAAAAGGAATTCAATGCAATTTCTTTCTAAAACAATTGTGTGTATTTTTGCTTTAAAATGTTGGGTTGCTGTGTAAAACAGTAAAACCACCTTGATCTTATGTGAAAGCACGTCACATGAAGTCTTCTCTGTAACTGAGTTATCAGTAGTAAAAGACACAGAATAGTTTTTACCTAGGTTTGAAGTTACTTGTTTTTATATTTGAATACTGAACCTGTACATCACCATAGTCTTCCTGCATGGTGTCCTCCGTATTCCTATTTCCGAGCACTGTTGTCACCCTCACCCGCAATTTCCACAGAAGCAGCTTTTATGTTTGCTTTGTGATTTAGAGACAGCATGTTTTCCCCTGTAAGTAACGAGTCTCTTCTGTGTTACAAAGCATTTTACCTAAGCAATACCAGTTGAAGTCAATGTGAATTGTACTGATAATGTACACTGTGAGAATTTACATTCCCAAGAATTGCAGCATTTCTGTAAACAAAGGTGCTCCTTCACTCACATAGGGTGGGAATGGGATGAGGTGACTGGGTAACAGGTCAAGGACCATCTAATGGGTAGCTTAGGGACTGCTAATGGAAGATGGAGTCTTTCCCATCACTTCTGTGTCACCAGTTCAAAGCAGGCAAAAGTTGGTAAGGACTTTTAGTCACTAATATTTTGATGGTTGCTTGCTGACCTGCGTGAAATCAGTGGTCTTTATCCAGCTCCTAGAGACAAATGTCCTCTTGGAACAAATGCCAGCATATAATGTCATTCATGGCAGTCCCAGCAGAGAGTCCGGGGACTGACTGCTATGCTCATGGACCCTCCAGGAGGTGGGTTGAGGCATGCTGACAGCATGAAGTGCAAAGACTTACTCTGCTGTTCCATGTCTACTGGCTGTATGAGCAGACATTAAATTTCTGCTTCTGTGCCTTTAGGATATCCAAGAGCTACCCCATTCCCTTTTAGCTCCATTCCACTTACAGGGAATGTCCTCAGACTACAGTCTATTGACTTGTTTTATAGGACCGAATAGTACCTGGCCTGGAGTCCATGGTTCAGCTGTCCCTACCAATTAAATCACAAAGGAAACTAAATTAATTACCGTAAAGAAATCCAAAACCCTAATACTCGCAAAGAAAGCAGACTTATGCAAAATTATAGGAAATAATGTTTTAGGCAACCAAGACTGCATCTTATAGTGTCTGTAGTAGAGTATCTTAATTATAAATGCTGGGTAAATCCAATTGTGATGTTTGCATCAATGCTGTGCTCTGGAAATACATATTGCCTTAATACTTTATTACAGTTTGGGCTAGTGACAACTTGCACACACTGAAATAAGAAATTCTACAATCTGTTCGTTGGTAGATGCCAACAATGTGACTAACTGAAGATACATTCAGTGTGGTCATGGGAATGAAATCTACATCTTATTTCCTGTGTAATATCTCCAGTGTTATTAATGGGAGCAGATGAAATCCTAGGGTAGTACTTCTTTGAGTGGGGGATTGGATTAAATGATCTCTTGAGGTCCTTTACAGTCTAAATTATTCTGATAGGAACCGACTCCTCCATTGAGAACTGATCTGAATTAAAAATCTCAGTTGAGACTTCTGAATGAGGAAAACTCTAGTTAGATAACATTTTTATGCATGGGTCTTCCAGTGTAGTTCAGGGATGATTAATGTTCAGGGTCTAACCCAGATTTGTCTCATGCAGATACACTTTTAGTTTTATCCAGTGGTTACTGGTGAATTTGTGAATACTGAAAAGTTCAAGATATTGGTCAGACACAGAGGCATTTTTACTCATTGGGACAAGGCATGAATTATTTCCTGTCAGCATGCACTCTTCATCTTTCTCTTGTTTTGTGCCACTTGCCTTCAGAAACTGAAGGTTTTGCTTTTTCTGTTTAATTTGAACAACCAAAATAGGATATTGAAAGAATGCCTTTCAGTTTGTCTGCTTTGTGTGTAAACATGACATGGTGTGATTTCCTTTTTCTCAAGTTCTCGAAGATTTTAGCATGTGTTTGTAATCTAATTTGTGATGGTGGGTAATCTGTTCATTTAAAGGCATGTATAAAACCTAATGTGAAGTTCTGGAAAGATATGTATGAAAATTGTTTTTATTTAAGTAAAAGAAATTGACATATTTATGCAGCAAGTAGGACTTAGTATCAGTTCACCAGAGGTCTGATTGGGCAGATAGCTGATATCCTTGAGTGCAGAGATTCCTGTAGTCTTTCCTTTGACCTCTGCTTTTTATCTTTCCTACTGATTCAAATATAAAGCAGTAACATGAAATTAACAGTCTTTGTGTAAAGTCAACTGTTCTCTGTTGAGATCCCACTTGCTGTGGGGAGAGAGGAATGTAGTAGACCATTTGGGAGAAAGAAAAGTGGGAAAAGGAGTGTCTGAGGGAAGAATAAGCAGCAGATAGAGGAAGAAGGAGTAGAAATGAGCCAGAAATAAAGGAGCCAACAAATGTGGTGGTGAGAATCTTGCAGCATGGTGAAAAAGAGCAAGCATGGAATAGAAAACAGAAAAGTGATAAATATCTGTGGTGAATGTTTGAGGCGAATGGGAATAAAAAAGTTAACTCAATGATATGAGTAGAGACCTGTCAGGACACTGGCAGCAGAAACTGTTGTCATGAGTTTTTGCGACTGTAACCATGGTAATTGGGAGAAAAAAGACTCTTGTGTTTAGTGTTGTAGAGAAGGCCTTGGCTTACCAAGAAAAAGTACCTAACAACAAACCCACCCTCCCCACCCCCGTTGAGTTTTAGTATTTTGTCATATATTTCGAAGAAATTAATTTTCAGGTAAGAAGGTTTCCACAATAAACTTTAATTAAATCCAAAATTACTGAGTAATGTTGTCTTTTATGTGTTAATTTGGAAGATACTTCTCAGTGGCAGTGATACTTGTGTTACACTCTCCGGTGTTCTGATCTCATGCGGGTATGCAAGTGCACTCATTGATACTGTGAACAAAACAGTCTTTGTATATAAGCCAGTTTTCCTGCAAAGCCAGCATATAGTGTCTGTTCTTAAAAAAGGCATGAAACAGGCCTTGCTTACCTGGTTTTGCTTTAAAAAAGTGCTGCAACAGATTGTACAACTGAACTGGGGATTCTCCCGTTTGCATTGCAGAAGTAAGGGGCTGGGAGTTGTGTGAGACTCCTTGTGTTCTCTGACCTTTTGCAACAGGGACCAGCAGGTTCTCAAGTGTGTCAGTGTAGAAACTGAAATTGGAGAAGGGGAAGCAACAAACTTGATTCAGAACTACTAGAAGGGACTCTTGCAGGATGCTTGGTAATACCAGCTTGGAGAACAGATGCTGGCATGAGGGAGGAATCTTCTCCTGTTTCTCATGTTCTTTACTCAAGCGAGTCATAGGGCAGGGAGTGGGAATGGCAGCTTGTCAGTGGAACATTATGGCATGTGGTTTAGGAAGGGTTGTAGACTAGTACACTATGGAGGGGAAAGAGGGAAGGGCAACTGAAGATCAGGTAAAAGAGGAAGGCAATGTTACTGGTGCAGGAGAGGGGAAATAAAATAAAGTACCTTTTAATTTTTTTTGATAGTGTTTTTTCTTTTTTTCATTTATTTTTTACTTCAGAAAAAGAGTTGTGGCGGTTAAAGAGGCATTGAAAGACAAGTGCTGTTATTTCTAGTTATGCCCCTTAGATATAATGTTGTCCCAGTGTTCTGTTCCCCTTCTTTAGAGTAAAGGAGTGGCTGAGGGTGATGGCAGGATGGCCATCCATTTTCTTTCACTTGTTCTTGACAAAGCCTGCTTAACTTCTGCTTCCAATTATTCTACTGATTCAAACATTCATATGTGTTTGCTAATACCATGAATAATGGACTGCTTAATCTTATTGAGAGGTTCAGAAGTATATGCAGTACAAAATACAGTTTCAGTTTGAACTAGTGATTTTTACAGTAAGATGCTACCATATATTATCTGTTTCCACTCACACACTTCTTTTCCCCCCTTTATTCTGGTCTGAGTTCTGTGAGCTCCAAACTTAAATATCTAAAAGAATTAATGTTTTAACTGAAATACATGTTCAGCTCTGAAGGTCAGTGGTGTACTGATCCTGTTAGAACTTTATGTGGATGTTTGTGTATTAAAATCACAAAGTTAAAAAAGCCTTTTTTCTTGTTTTAGGAGTGGGACTTTGTATGCAGATAGCCTGTTCTGAGAGGAATTGAAGCAAAACACAAGCTTTGAAGGACAGTTAAGCAGTTGAATGTTGAGGGTTTTAGGGAATATTTTGGAATTGCGAACATAGAGGCTAGCTGGGTAGTAATCACAGACCTTGAAAAGTTCATGTGTTAAAAGTGGTATTTTCATAGTCTGTACAAATCTATAATGTTCTGTTTTTAAGTGGAGAGTAACATCATCAGTGTCTCATAATGCTCAGTGCAGAACTTGGTTAATATTTTCATATTTTTAGCTAGGGAAATCAACTGGGATACCTCCCAAACTTCACAGCATTTATTCTTATTCAGCATTGAAATTGATTGGTGATAATTTAGCTTTGCTGATTTTTTAAAAGGAGAAGCCTCTAGTACTGTACTCTATGTGTTGTTTTTGCAATCAGTATGCACGCAGATAAAGTTCTTTCTATTCCACTTAGCACAATTTGAAATTATGAGCAAGTTAAGTCTATTCAGCTGCTTATCTACAGAGAGGCATATAGGACTCCAATTAAGTTTACATGGATAAATGCAGATTTGTGTTTTCAGACATCAACATGACAGAAGCTTAATACTGTAAAAAGGCTAATCAACACTGAATATGTTTAGTGTCAGTAAATATTTATAGTGAAAACATTGCCTACGGCTTTATGCCTTGGCATTCCAAGTTCTGATTTTTAGTGAGTAAAAATGTGGTGTGCTATCCTGTTCACAAAATCTGCAATAAGATTTTTGTTTTATATAAGCTTAATTTCATTGTCCTCTTTTTCCTTTGTGTTTTCTTGGGAAAACAGGTTAGGAGTTAGGCTACAGTTTGTAAGTTAATGAAAGATCTGATATATTTATCAAGATATTAAGGCAGATGTAATCCAGAAAATAAGGAAGGCAAGGAGGCAAGATAGAGACAGGCAATATGGGGAGTAATTTCTATTGGTTGTAATATTATTTGATTTTTTTTTTAGTGGTTACTAATCAGCTCTGGTGAAAACAGTGATTATTTAGTGTGTTCATATATTCATTAGGCAGTAACCACACAATTTAACTGGAAAATTAATTGGGCCTCAGGAATACATGTTTGTTATATATAAAACATACACATACATAAATTTTTACATTTCATTAGATCTTTAGAAGTTAAATGCTACTCTGCTGTCTTTTACAAATATATTCTGGAAAATAGTGTGCCAAAATTGAAATCCAGGAAGTACGGCTTAAGTTGGACTTCTACTGATGTAATATTGTATGAAGAATACGGCCAAGTGAAATGAAAAAATAGGAACCCAGGACAACAAGGAACATTGATTATTATTTTCTGTTATATTTTGACTTAGACAAAAGAAGAATATAACTGTAACTGCAGTTCTGCATCAGTGTAAAAAAAAATGATGCTGAAGTGAAATTTTGTTTTCTAGAGGGGAAATAAATTGATACAGTTCAGGATTTTGTTTGTTTGTTGGAAATGTCATGGCTTGTCAGGCTAACAAATGTGATTTTGTTCCTGGCAGACTGTAGACCTGATCAAGAAAAAGAAAAATTCCCTGAAAACCACTGCAATATAAATACAATATACTTCAGTTTAGTGTCTAACTTTGCATGAAATAAGCACTGCCTGTTAGCCTCTGTTTGATCCTGTGAGAGCGCGGGGCTAATGTCTGGCCAGTGTTTTGGAAGCAGCAGGTAGTCAGGAGCAAGCTGCTCTAGGGGTCCATATTTCTGCAGCCTCGCAGTTACTCACACACAGATGGAGACCTTATGAACTTTGACAGAGGTCACGCTAAATTGCAAATCTAAAACTTCTAGACTTCTGAAGGATTACACTGGTACTTTTTTTTTTCTTTTTAAAGCCATATGATTTGGAACATCACTAAAGGTATCAACTCAGTTTTGAGAAGCACATCAACCACAGAGTCATTGCTCAAGTAAGAATCATGGGGACTGATAAAGATAGCCTTTCATAGCTACTTTAAAGGGAAACTTGTGTATTAAATTTTTAATTTGCATATGTAAAATACATATGTTATATTGCCTCACAGTTAGGCTTGTCTGCTGTATTGAACTTGTGAAGGAATTCTGGAGATAAAAACATTGCCAAAGCCTCTGATTTTACTGTTGCAGGAGTTAGAAATCATTAAGATACTCATAGTATTTTTTTGATTTCAGGTCTTTTGGGGCAGTTAGTTGACACACCAAGCTCTGTCATCTGTCGTCAGCCATCATCTCACCAGGGATCTTATAGCAGTTTAGGAAAGAAAAACATGAGATGATCTGGTTACACATTGTAGTGTGTTTAAATCCTGGAATCAAAGTCGGGGAGCATTGAGGAGCTCCTCTTTGTCTTCTGATTATAGTTGTGAAGCTATACTTAATAGATTAAAATCTATTCAAATTACCATTCAAATGGGAAATTTTGGGGTGATTTTGTAGCAGCCAAAGAAAGACTTCATTTGTTTCCAAGTTTTAGTCATTTACTGTAAGATTTTTTAGAAGTGTTTTTGTTTAGTGGAGCTGTGAGTTTCATTCAGTGTTTATGAAATCAGGGTCCCTGAATGACTAGGTCACAGGCAGCAAGGAGGTTGATCCTTTTTTAATCAAATGGTCAAATTTTTATCTTGTCATTATTGACCTGGTTGTGTAATGTGCTACTTAAAGGCTCATGAACTAGTCTTTAAAGCTATAACTTCATGATTAAATGAGGCTGAGTCTGACTCCATGTGCTGGAAGTGGTTTCAGTGACGGCCACACAGAGAGCTTGAAAATTCACACCAGCAGCGTACCATAGGGGGAAAAAAGCTTTGAAACTGTGTTTGAACTGGTCTGCATATAAAATAACAAGAATGCTTCTAAACTGGAAAAACACAAAAGAAATAGGAGTGCAAAAGAATCTCCTTCTGTAGCTGTAGCAATTTGCAATCACTGTACTGCTAGTGTCTTTGCTTTGGTGAGATCTCGATAGGGGGAAAAGTCCAAATAACTTCATTTATAGTTGAGAGACCTGAGTTTACAATGGATTCTAACTCATGTTATTTTAAACTAGAGCTATTAGGGAAAAATGTGAAAATAACTGAATCATGCCATCACTGTTTTAGTCATCATAATTTGTAAGTATGCATATCTAAAATTGAAGTTAGAATCTTGTGCTTTTAAAGGAGATACAGGTGCTCAGACAAATTTCTACAAGAAAAACTAGTTCGTAATGTGCTGTGTATTGGTATGCACCTAACACCAAAGTTCAGGTGACCTGGCAAATGCAGTGGGATTTGGAGTTGCCTGAGAGGAAAGAATGTGAATTCCTTTGTATTTCCTGAAGGGTGAGAATGTGCACTCTGCACCATTGAGGCTGGATAAACTCTTTCCTATAGCAGTTTCCTCATTTATCCATACCTGGAATGGATGCAACAGCTGCAGCCAACACTTACAGTTTATGCTTCTGAATTTCACACCTATTTCAGCTTCTCTTACGAAATATTAATGTTTACAAGGCAGTGTTATTCTGTGTATACAGAATGTATTGGGATTAAACTGTTATGGCTCTTCAAATTTTCTGTTACAATCTCTTTCATGAATTGAGAAGAGAATTCAGATAAAGATGGTGTTTTTCTCTTACCTGCATAATCTGAAACTTTCCTTTCCAGAGATGACCTGTGCACTTTCCTCAAAAGAGAAGGTATTTTATATTTGAAAATTGCTTGGATTGGGGATTTTTTTCACAGGGATTTTTTTTAGTACCTCCTTTCCTCTCACACCTCCTATAAAGGTATTTAGTATTTCAGTGAAATTACTTTTAATGGCTATCATATTCAGTGCTAAACTGCAAGTGCTTGTGGCAAAGTGTAGTTTTGCATCGTTACTAAGTTAGTTACACAGCCCTGTTAAATTCAGAGAAAAGTAAAGCTTGAAGGATTTCAGAAAGTCATCTTGTCCCACTGAACTAAGGTATACCAACTATATCTGCTGCCTCACAGATGTTTCTTTAACCTGTTTTTAAACATTTTCATCTTTCCCTAGGCAATTTTTTTTCCAATGTTATCTACCCCGACTACGTATCTTGTACAGACACCTACTCCTGACCATGTTTTTTCCAGTCTATGCTGGAAATGGGATATGGTTTATTTCTTTCCTTTATGAAAAAAAAAAAATAAATTAATCTTTTACTCATTTCCGAGGAAGGGTCAGAGGACTTAATGGTTTGGGAGCAAGTACCAGACTGACACTGGCAGCATCCTTTGAGCCCTGTAACTTTAGATAGGGTTTGTTAGAAGTTGTCTTTCTTTGTTGGTACAAAAAGCAGGGGAAAAGAAGGGAAAGGAAAAAAAATAAAAAGAGGAAACAGGCTAAGACATTGAATGAAAGGAGATGAAGAAATTCAGTAAAAAGGAAAAATATAATATTCAAAGAAATTAAAGAACAAAGGTGGATATAAGAGATTAAGTAATCTTTTAATTAAAGAAATATTTTTTTTCAGGGGGAGGGAGCTTATATGCCTAGCAGGGTCATGGAATGGTGCTGAAGAGGGAACAGGGCATTCAATAAAAGAATTGGCCATATGAGGCTGGATAAAGGTACATATGAAGCAATCAGTAGATTGCTTGTTTTTGTAAGTGCCACAGGAGTTTGTTATGACTTACACATGATAAAAATGCTATAAAAATATATGTAAGTGTTAAACTTTTTCCTGGCTTTCATTACTGCGATTGGGGTGTAATACAGTGTGTATCTTCCACAGGAGTGTGTGTATGTAAGGTAGCAGGATGACAAGGTGGGCCAGGGTTTACTGTAATTGACTAACCTGTCATTTCAAGGAGATGACTCTGGTCTTGCCAGCATCTGCTGGGACTGAACCAGAAGTCTCTTGGTTGTACTTACTGACTTAACTAGGTGCTTGAATTAGGCTTGGTGAGGTGAAAATTTGGAACATTTACTGCTTAATTAAACCAAGTGTTTAAGGAGAGCATCTTGGGGCAGGAGTGGAATAAAACTGGTAAATTTGCATTGATTACATCAGTACCATGGTCTCTAAGCTGTGTACAAGTATTAATTCCACAAAGATAAGAGCTCATGTTTCTAGAACTTGTTTCCTAATGTTAATTTGTAATTCATATGTTTATTTGATTTTGTATTGATTTTCTTTTTTCACCTGTGTTTTCAGGTGTAGCTCACAATATTTCTTTGCTGCGAGAAGTGATCGTCCATCCACGATTTATTCAAGGAGAAATCAGCACTAAATTCCTTCCAGAAGTCTATCCTGATGGTTTTAAAGGTTTGTTCCTTTTGGGAAAGTTTCTTTTTTTTCTCTTGAGTGGTGTTGTTTCTGATTATTATTCCTTTATATTTATAGACTGACATGTTCCCCAATCAGTCTTTACTTCTCCCCCCCCCCCCATATCTATTAGATGTGTGCAATTAGGAGTTTTTAAATAATGCACAATATAATTGGAACAATTACTTTTTTGCCTGCTTTGCAGAAGGCAAAATACATACTTCTAGTGACAAAATAGTACATGAGGTACATCCAAAGTCAAGAAAAAACATTTGTAGGTGACATGAAATATGTAAAATAAACATTGGTTCAACTGTACCATGCTACTGTGCTTCATTACAGACAGTGCTTCTACTGTTAACTGAAGATAAGGTTTTTCTTTACTCAACACTGTTGCTTCTCCAGTGAGTTTGTGCAGCATCTTTAAAATCACCTTTTGGCACTCATTGTATTCGCTGTAGCATTGTCTGAAGAATCTGGCATTTTATCAGAGTATTTCAGCAACCTGGTCTTCATACTCATTATGCACAGTAATGGGCACCACCTTGAAATTACTAGCTCATACACTGGGTTAACATAAACACACATTCAAATGTTTCTTTGCAACATCCCAAACAATTCCATTTGAAAGACCTATAACAACAGTTGGTAGAGAGATACAAGTAAATAAATAGATTGGTTTCTTTTCACAAGGATTGAATTTTAAAAGGTTGTCTTCAGCCAATCTGCTGTAGCTGCTTTCTTGACCTGCGTGGTGTGAGACTCAGTCCTTCCATACAATCCTCGCACCTCAGCTGGCATTCATCAGGCAGAACCTCTTCCTTATTAAAAAAAAAGGCAAAACAGACAGGCAGTGTGCTTATAGCTCATCATTTGTGGGTCCTTCATAAATCCCATGGAGATTACTTTTTCTTCTGTTCATCATTAATCCAGTGTGGCAGAATCCTCATCCCACTTTGGAGACAGCACTGCCAGATTGGCAGTCACTGGACATGACTGGCACCTCGCCAAATTCTAGTCTCATTAAGGAGTAGAACAGATTTTTCTTACCTCAGGACTCAGTGTGTGAGTTTGTGGGTGAATATTCTTTGCACCAGAACTACTTTATTTCATTAGGTAATTGGCAACTCTGTGATATAGCCCCCACATGCGGGATTAATGCATCCAGCTTGTTATTAGCTCCTGACTGAGAGCACAACAACAGGAGTTAGTCACCTTGGGTGGCAGTAAGCTTGTGGTGGTTGAAGCTTAAATGTTCCTTTGCCATCTTTGCTAAGGTGTATTTAACTAATCTTCAGGTAACTCAGCTGGCTTCCATTCCAGCATAGACTTGAGGGTACTCTGCTCTGAAGGCTCAGTGCTGATTAGCTGATCTGTCTGCCTTCTCTGATACATTCAGAATGCTGTGTCCTCTCAGTTTGATGGTTCTGGGACTTTTCAGTCCTTTTTCTGAGTGGATTCAGTTCCCTAAACCATCATAAACCTGCATTTTTTTAAATTGTTGCTGCTTTTGTTGTAGTAATTTTTTGAGAGGTCTTGGGTTGACTCAGCTCATGAAGGAATCTGGTGAACTTTAGCAGAGTGGCAGGCTACGAATGGAGGAGAAAGGTGAAGACGCAAAACATTAGATAGGTTTATACCATGTTGTGAAAAGGCAGCCTCACCTGACACACAACTGGGACCAGTAAAAACATAAACCATTCTACCCCTATTTGTGATACTGTGTCTGTTGGGGCCCTTGGCCACTTGTAAGAAACTGGGACAGGTTTTGCTGACTCAGGAGGAGACCCCTTGCTCTGTATTTTTGCCTATGGAAAGGCACTCTTGTCATTTGTTCTTTTATTCTTGTTCTAATATTTTGTATTTCAGCCTTCAACTGTATGAAGTCATTTAACCGGTAGTCCGCAGATTGCAGGATGACAAGAAATTTGTTTTGGGTTTCTCTGACTTGAACTGTATATGCACATATTTGTGTGCACATACACACTGATGCAAATGAGTGATTAGTCTTGCAGTGTGAGGTAAACAGTAATATTTTATTAACAGATTCCTAAAGGTAAGCTTTTGCTTTAAACACCAGAAGACATAAGAAGAGGTATTGTGACAGTTCATAATAGAAACTGATGAATGGCATATGCAAAATGGCTAGACTTTGTTCCTGCTTATGAAGTCTTGCTCTACTCCTTCCATGTATCAAATACAGGCATACATTAGCCTTCTTAATGATAAAAAAATGCAGATACCATTGTTACAAAGCATTTGTATTTCAAGTCAAGAATACTTACTCACGAATACTGCTTCAAAGCTCACTGAAGTAATTGAGAGCACTTTTAATGATGTAGTTTGTGCTGGATCAGACTCTTCTGTCTTAAAAAAAATCAGTGAGTTGAATATGAATGAGAGGATAGTATTTTAAGTACCTACTGAAAAAGATTTCTGTAAATGCGAAGACTCAAGTGGGAACTGTTGGAGGCAAGCAAGGGTGGTGGCCAGATGACAGGTAGAAGCTCCTCAAAGAGAAAGTAAGGCACATTAAATTATGCCGTGTAAATCCTCTACTCCCTTCAACTTATTTTTTATATAAATACCCACAGTAAACTTTCCTAGGAGGATTTGGAAATTAAATAGCTTCATATATCTTAATACTGCTTATAAAAGAGGTGTAAAAAAGATCTGGGATAATCTGAAAAATTAGAGCAATGTGTAGCCAAAGTGGATTTGGGAATACCTAAAAATATGTGCTGTTGTTAACAGTAGGAATCCGTACCAGAAGTGTTTTAAATTTGGAAAACAAGGAAATAATAATAATAAAAAAGATGCATGCTATCTTAATGCTTGAACATAATCCAGTGTGTTTCTTTACTAAACTACACTGTTGGTCTACATTGATGATAAGTAATGAATGTCAGCTGCATTCTTTCTGGTGACTGTGTGAAGTACTGGTGTGATATTTAGGTGCATTTATCTTCAAATATAAATATTAACTTCAGTCTTACTTAAGAGTATAGTAAGAGATGCTTTGTTTTCCAGTCTCGTTTTCAAGAGTTTCATTATAAGTCCTCTATCAGAAGGCTCTTACTTATAAGTTAAGAAAAAAATAATTAATAGAAATATCTTGGCAGCTTTTCCATTAACCTGTGATGCCCACTTCAAATTACATCTAGAATGGGAATGTTTAGTAATTTTCATGATTAAGCCTTAACTCTTTTTCTTCCCTTCTTTAAATAACATTCATTAACAAAACCAGTTTGTTTATTGTAAATGACTTTAAAATATTGCTGTGCTGAAACTAAACTTGCTCAGGGTATGGTTAGTGTGGGAAAACAGCTGTTGTCTTTTGTTGTCTATAGGAGGGATGGACGGCTAGAATGCAGGCCTGGCAGTGGGTCAGCTGGATTGGGTTATTGCTCTGAGCACATATGCATGTTTTGGGAGGAGTGTGGATCTGAGGGTGGGTGCAGCAACCCTAATTAGGTCAGGTGACACAAATACATCTGTCTTAGAGTGGCCTTCAAGCACTTTGCTCACAGAATAAAAATGTTTGCTAAGCATGCTGGAGTAGCCCGTACTACTGGTTAGAGTATTGTTAGATAAGCTGTCCTACAGCTTCCAAGCAACCTGGGATGCCTCTGAACTTCTTAACCTGCCTGGTGAGGAAGGAGTATATGATCTATTATCCCTATTTTATAGGCAGAGAAAGTATCTCTGTTTTTGCAAAGATCCAAGAGGAGTCTTTGAGAAAGAACAAATTAAACTCAAGAATCCTTAGGTTAGTACTGTATTCATTGGATCATACTTTGTGGTTCAGTCTGTTTCACAGTTAGTCTTTTCCTGGATATCTGTTTTAGTTTTGAGATTTGTTTTTTCAATTTTTATAATTCAAAATAGCAGAGGTTTCCTTTCTGTGTGCTATAGCCTCGATCTTGTAAGTGATCACAAGCTCTCTGAGAGACATTTTGAATGGTTTGAGATTGCATTCACAGACAATATTGTCTGTCTTTTGCCACGACCATCTGAGTGGAGCAAAGCTTCTGGGTGGACTTCAGAAGAAATTAAACCCCGTAATAACATCCAGCTTTGTTTTCTACCTCAGCCTACTTGCTATATGTGCCATCTGTAACGGTCAAATTCAGAATCCATTGGGGAAAACAAGACAGAACCTGGGAATGAAATAAACATTCCTTACATTGCTATGGGTCAGAATTATGCATTGCACTTTCTATCTTGCCCATTTTGCTTCTAATTTTTATTCTTCCCATTCAGAAAATAGTGACTTTTCAAGTATTAAGTAATAGGCCAGGGCTCATAACCAGGGCTTGTTTGTTTTGTTTTGTTTTTTTCCCTGTAATTGATAGTAGGAAGCACATTTCTAGGACAAATGCAAATGAGACTGTTATGGGAAAAATGACCTTTTATGTAATTTAATTTGAAGTTGGTTATGTAAAGTAATTGCATGAACCTTTTTGACACAGCTTGGGGGATACTGGGATAATATTGATTTAAGCAATCATAACATCAGGGAAGTGAGAGAGAAATACTTTTTTCTTGTCTTCCTTCCGACCAGGGTTCTGTCATTTAGTAGTAATAGACGTGTGCGGTCTAGTTTTAAATAATATGAACAACTGTGCTTCCACTCCTTTAGTAGTGACTTAATTTTATAGCCATTAGTTCTGTTTTGCATGCACCTTATATAATATATGTTCACTTTATGTAATCACTCAGTGATGATCATGTGTCCTGGGTTCAGCTACAGCAGTC
>NW_009927628.1:0-1114 GCF_000696875.1 Nestor notabilis | reverse complement strand
TTGCCGGCTGGGCTTGAACCACGACAAGAAGGATGGGTCACTCTTTTGTTAGCCCACTCCAATACCTCCATTGGGAGAGTTCTGGGTGTAAAAAGGAAAAAAAGTCATCTTCCTGATCAGACAGGAAACAAAAATATGTTAGAGAATTTGTATTATTTATCCTCATGCATTCCATCTTGAGTTCAGTAAGATTTCAGCCAGATAGGCAAATAGAGATTGTCTTCAGGATTTCTGTTCTGGCTGTAGGGCATCCAGAGTACACTGCATTTCCTTCATCTTCTTGGTTAATCGACTGTTTATGGGATCAGGAGCACAAGTCATGTTCTCTGTGCTTCCAGTTGCAGGAAATGATGAGACAAGACACAGAAAAAGCCAACAGATGAATATGTGGCTCCAAGCCTGGTGGGCAACAAACAGAAGGAGCTGGAAACCATTTCGCAGCAGGCTTTTTTTTTAGGAATCTATGATATAGTTGCCATCACAGGAACATGGTGGGATAACTTGCACAACTGAAGTGCTGCAATAGATGGCTGTAAAGGAAGGAGAGATGGTGGTGTAGCTCTCTATGTTAGGGAGTGTTTTGATTGTCTGGACCTTAATGATGGTGATGATAGGGTTCAGTGTTTATGGGTAGGAATCAGGGGGAAGGCCAGTAAGACAGATATCATGGTGGGAGTCTGTTACAGATCGCCCAACCAGGATGAAGAGGCAGATAAAATATTCTAAAAGCAGCTGGGAGAAGTCTCACAATCGCTAGGTCTTGTTCTCATGGGGGACTTCGACTTGCCAAATGTCAATACAGCAGAGAAGAAATAGTCTAGGAGGTTCTTGGAGTGTGCAGAAGATAACTTCCTGACACAAGTAGTGAGTGAGCCAACTAGGGAAGACACCACACTGGACCTTTTATTTGTGAACAGAGAAGGACTTGTGGGTAATGTGATGGCTGGAGACCGTCTTGGGCATATCGATCCCAAAATTACAGTTTTTGATTCTTGGAGAAGTAAGGAGGGGTGTCAGCAGAACTGCTACCTTGGACTTCTGGAGAGCAGAGTTTGGCCTGTTCAGGAGCCTGGTTGTGACAGGGTCCCTTGGGAGGCAGTCCTGAAGGGCAAAG